>NW_017095469.1:12289-45804 GCF_001412225.1 Nicrophorus vespilloides
CTTACATCAAAAAGTCCCAATTTTAAAGTAATTATATCAAACATTAAGCAACATCATTTTTCCAAAACCTGAAGGGGGAAAATTTTCAATTAATTTTTGTTTGTTCCAATTTAAGAATTTTATTTTGATTGTCTATTACTATTTGTTATTATTTTCATATAACTTTTTTTTATAAATATGTAAATGCAAATTAATTCAATAAATAATGTTTATTTAAAATTTACATTGATTGTTTTCTGTTCAGAATGGGGAGGGGTAATATCGACTTACGCAATAATATTTTGGGGTAATGGTTAAAGTTCCCCGACCGCTGCTGTAGAGGATCAGAGTTAGGGTTCAATCCTCGAAACAATTAGCTAATGCGAATCGCAGATGCGAAACTATTGTAATTGCAACGTTGAAGAGATGCAGGTCATCCGATAACTTCGATGTTCTTATACGTACGCATTTATTCCACACTTTAGTAGAAGCAGTAGTAGTAATAATAATAATGAGAGTAATAATAATAACGATGGTTGGTTTCTAACGGTAAAACGATTCGTGATATATCATTGCAGCTATCCCATCTATATGCAAACACTTCTCGTCCTGTGACCGGCACTCCGATTGTGACAAATCTAACTGAATCTAATAAGGAAACCAATCACGAGACTGTCATTCCGAATCGATGGCTTTAAAATTGACATTTAACGGACTAAATTAAAATTAATTGACGCGACGTTTAATTTATTCCGTAAAACTCACCGCTCTCGCTCCTCGAGGGGAAGAAAAGGAGCAAAATACCGACCAACATCCCATCCTTTTACCATCATTAAATCATGCGAGAGATTCTCTCGATTCATCCACCCAACTGTACATTCCGATTTCTATACCGAAAACGGATCGTTTTGAACCCTAACTCAATAATTGATGCTCTCTCTCAAGATCATCACTTACCGTTCATCTTGAGATAAATCAGAGTTCTACATTGCACAAAACGTAACTATTACTATGAGAATCTTACAAATATATGGCTTGAATAAAATTGAACGTTATAATTCATAAATGAACTTGTCTTTCAATCACATCCTTATTTCCTTATATAACATACACTTTACATATTTAATTAGAGTTTTTACTTTCTTATTTTATTTTAGGTAATTGCAACCTCAAAAATTAGTTATGAAATGAAATCACAAGTTCATTGTATAAAACATAGCTGTTACTAGAAATATTTTGTAAATATATAGCTAGAAGGGAATAATTTAACATCTTCACTAAATGGAATATAACGACTTTTGCTGTTTTCTAAACTTTACAATTCATTAAATCATTATTTAATCAACTATAAAGATTTAATTAGATTTCTTAAATTTGTTTGGATAATTTTAATTTCGTATAGAAATTAAATAAAATTACAAGTTTATTGTCATAAAACGTAACTATTACTGTAAGAAGCTTACACATATATAACTTTAATGGAATTATTTAATATTTTTATTATATTTGCTGTTTTGTGAACGTTGCAATTAATTTAAACATAGTTTTTATTGCAGAAAACGTAACTATTATTATTAGAAGCTAACAAATTAATTGAATTATTTGATATCTTCACTAAATGGAATATAACGACTTTTGCTGTTTTCTAAACGGTAGAATTAATTAATCATCTTTTCATCTACTACATTTTCTTACTATATAAGCATATAAAAGTGTATCCCATTCATTGAAAACAGAACATAAAATAAGTGTAAATAAAATTTCATTAATCTTGTATAATTCTATTAAATACAACTAATCCGTAATAATTAAATATGAATTTACCAATAATATAAAATTAATGATAAATACAATTTAAGTATAATTTAATAAAGTGTAAATGATTCAATGATAAATGATAATTATGATTGTAATATTTATTTACTTACTTATAAAATAAACAACATTATAAGTTACCTGAACTTTGAAAGTCATTAATCTTTTTAACAATTATTATGTAATTCTAAATCAAAATAACATTAATAATAAGAAGAATCCTTGCAACATAAATACAAAAATATTCATGAAAATTTGAAATAAAATTGATCTGATAAAATTCTTTAAACTATTTAAATTTTAATTAATGTTGATTTTCATTAATTAAATTTAATAACAACTCTAAATTGAAATAATTTAAATTTAATTTCTCATTATTAAATAAATTACTAATTAAGCAATACCTCGCATAGTCCGATTAATCCAATGTTTTTCTACCTTAGGCCCCACGTTGGGAAACAGTTGGTTAATCGGTTTTGTTAATATACCGCAGATTTGGAAACCGGACTAATCGAAAAATTTGAAACCACATTTAAATGGTTTGACTATATATAGCAGGGATGGCCAGACTTTTTGCAGCAAGAGTCGCACCTAAACTTTTTGGTATAATAATTTTTAAAAAAATCTCAATCATAAAATAAAATATTTGTGTTTTGTTGTGGCTCAACGCCACTGATATATAGGATAAAAACCGATGATTTGTGTACAAAAAAGTAATTTTGTGTAATCATTTATTAGAATTTTGCTAAACCAAAATTTAGTTTCCTTTGTAATTTTCAAACCGGATTATTGTGAATTTGGACCTGGACCAAAGAAAAATAGTTGAATTTATCTTCCCTATCTTCTTCGCGTCTCGGACCCACAACAATCTTAATGCGGACTAATTGAAATCAGACTATTCGAGATATTCTGTATATCACTTAAAAATCTATAATCAGCTATGACTATTCCATTTAAAATCTGAATTTCATTAATTCACTTTAATAACAACCATAGATTGTTGTATAATCAATGTAAATAAAGTTGCCATTACACGTTCGTAAATGGGCTATCTATATTCCAGCAAGATCGTAAACATCTACTCTCTATGTGTATGTGTGTTTTATTTTTATTTTTCTTCTCTTTACAAGACAAACATTATATGCGGTACGGTACAGTTTTCTTCATGGAATAAATGTTCTGGATAAAGCGAAATGTTTGTTTAGATTAATTCGCCGTTGCGAGCAAGAGCCGCCATGCGCTTATATAATTTCGCGGCGCTGGAATCTCGGAAATGCGATTCGCACAAGGTTATAGAGCTCCGCTTTTATTCTAATTTATTCGAGACGTGGAACTTATCACGCATAAATCTCTTCACCAGGACGTGGCGAAAAGTGAGGGATAGAAAATATACTGCCTTTTTATTTTTACAATTAGATTTTATCATTCTTCTCCATTAAAATTTCATTTTGTATTACAAAAATCGACAGGCTTAATTATATAATTTTGCAGTTGTAGTAGAATTTAGTTTAATTGAATGAATTTACTTTATTTTTGTTTTGTATGTAATTATTGCAATAAATGCTATTAAATTTATTTATTAACAAAACAAAATATTTTTTAATCGATTTATATCAGATCTTTAAGATTGAATTAATTACTTTGTTTGTAATTAATTTATTTAAAAGTTTAGAATTAAAAAAAAACTTTATTCAATTTTATATCTAAAGTACCACAAGGATTTGTACTTGGTCCTATCAATTTGTTTTCTCATTAAATTTGTCTATATCAAACATATAAAATGTTCTTTTGTATTTTTTGTTTGTTTTAATTGCCACCAGTCCCGCTTATAGATAGAAATAGATTAATGCAAAAAATAATTGATTATACTTAATATTTTAAGTTGTTTTAATTAGTTATGAAATTATTGTTGAATTCTTTCATCTACATAAAAAATCGTTCTAAACAAAATAAAATAATATTTTTCTTTGTATAGTAGGTCATTTTCATTTTTCACATAAACATTAACTAGATTTTTCTTGTGTCAAATTTAGATTCATTTTTTTTTTTTAATATATTAACTTTTTACTAAATCATGCAATGTTTTTAATAAAATAATAATTTAGTATTAATTATAACATAATTTATTAATATTTTTCTGTTTCAGCGATAAATTACCTAAATATTCTAGAAATTTGTTATATAAAAGTAATAAGTTTTACATACAGAAACAAAGAGAAAATACTTGTTTTATTGTGATTAAAAGTTATAACAACAAAAAGTGTAATTTTATTTATTTTTTTTCGTATATTAAATCTCTTTGGAGAGACATAGGAAACGTTTATTAAAGAAACGCAGTAAACACAAACCGACCGACGTCTGTGTAGTTTCTGTGTGGAAACGAGTTTTTCTGCCAATATTGTACTTTCTCTCATAGCCTTCTTTGCATGGGAGGTGAAACCATGAACACAAAAAAAAATTCGCATTAAATTATATAAACTGAACAAACACTCGGAGTCTGTTAATAATAAACCGAAATAAGAGAGAGAGAGAAATAAATATCATCGCAATTTCGAAACGATCTCGATTATATCAGATCTTCCTTTATGTAACCTTTATAATGTTGATGATATAATTTATTAATTAGTCTACTGACTTAATTAGTTTTTTTTTTTCATTATTCTCAGTTTTTTTTAAATAATCGTAACCTCGTAAATTTGAAGCAAATCAGAAAATTAATATTAAGAAATAGAATTAAAACACAAACTGATTGTAATCAATTTTATAATTTTTTTTTTCAAGATTAAATTTAAGTTTGTAATTACTTAAAATAAATTAATTTTATGATAGATTAAATCGAAATTAAAAGACTAATGAAATTTATTATATTTTATTGAAGAAAGTAATAAAATTTAGGAATATATAGTTCATAAATTTGTCATATATTTATTTGGATCCAAAATCATGATTTAAAAAGTGAATTATTTATAGCATCAGAATCTATGTAAATTCTAGCTGATTATTTTAAATTAATTACTTAAACATTCGTTAATTAGTGACGATGAGAAGAGAAGTCCCGGATTACGCTACTTTTTCATCATATTTGTACACATATTATGTGTATTTTTGAACATGTTTCACTATACGAGTAAACATACGGAAATTTAAGACTCGTTAAGCGAGGTTCCACTATATTATGAAATTTCGATTTCTGTTCTAAAATTTATGTGTTTTTTTTAATTGGACAAAATTTAACTAATCTTAATGTACTAAATCACAAAGAAATAATAATTATTCTAAATTGAATGAAGAAATTTTTTTTTTTACGAAATTACAAACTTTCCAACGTACTGCAACTCTTACTTAGTATTCGAACAGTGTATTTTTTCTCTGCTCTCCTCATTAAAATCTAATAGCCATGTCTGCAAAAAGAAATACACGTACACTTACAAACATATAAATATATTTCTCGTCGCTATTTAATTATATATAATATGTAATTCCAGTGTCGCAACAACGGAATTTACGTTAGTTAAATAAAACGAAAAATAATACAAAATACCCTGAATCATACGGGCAATGCCGGTACGTGCTCGAAATTGGCAATTATTTTCTAAAAACAAGAAACGAAAAATGTGCAATTTTTCTGTTAACTCATATTGGATAGACGGAGAGAGAGAGAGAGATTTAAACCGCATCGAGGTTAATTTATGAATAAATTCATCATAACGAAAGAGAAAAGAGGTACCATAAGTACTTAATGTCTGGCATGCGTACATACAATAAGAATTTCCGCTCCATTTTCGCGGTAAATGTTAACAGTGATATTGCGCGCACCTTCTTGGAATCGCGGAAAACCGAATATAAAAAGAAGAGAGGCTTTCAACGTGGAGGAATTCGTACATCTTTGAAGATCAGAGAAAGGGGCATAAATAATGTCATCATACATATATGGAAATACACAGATTTGTCACAATTTATTTTAATAACGTATTATTTCGTATATAATACGCATCGCAAATTTATTTACGTAATTAATATGATCATAATTTGTTTTCTTTAGTTCAAAATCATCAACTTAACATAACATTTTTCTTGTAATATTTGTTTATGCACTACTTCATTTTATGTGATTAAAAGTAATTAGAGTGAATAATTTAGTTAAAAGTAGTTAACAATCATAAAAATTTAATTGATATTCAATATTTCGTATATAATACGCATTTGATATTTATGTTTAGTAATATGTAGTATATCTATTTACACGATTGGAACTAATTCAAGTAGTAAACTTAGTTAAAAGTACTTAAAAATCATTAAAACTAATTGGACTGTCATAATTCGTGTATAATACGCACTTTAAACTTATTAATTTGCACTACTTATGTGTATGTGATTAAAGCAAAAAAAATATTTTCATTA
Source organism: Nicrophorus vespilloides (assembly GCF_001412225.1). NCBI lineage: Eukaryota > Metazoa > Arthropoda > Insecta > Coleoptera > Silphidae > Nicrophorus > Nicrophorus vespilloides. The sequence goes on from NW_017095469.1 coordinate 18,485, forward strand.
ACTTAATTCTATTGAACACTATTAAAATAGTTAAGTAATCAATTTACATAAGATTGTTATTAATCATGCGATATTTGTAACAAATTGTTATTAAACTTTTCAGTAAAGAACGTTATGAAATATGAAACGGTTTTAACCTATTGCGAAATACTCGGATCATACTGTGCGTTTATACAGAAGAAAGTAAATCAATTTTGAGGTCGTAAAGACTACAATTAAATGGAATGAGTTAGAGCTCGAAGTCGATCGCAATTACGGATCGAGTTTTCGAATTCGAAAACGAAAACGATTATCGACGAATTTACGATTACTGAATTGGCCTCATCTCATCTAAAATCCCGAATGAAAAGCGAACAGAGAACAGAAAACACACAGAACGTTATAAGAACTATTAGAAATTTAATTGAATCGGCTGATATATTAAATATTATAGTAAATTATAGCATTAGAGAAAACGATGTAATTACTTGTAAATCCACGATTTCAGTTCATAAATTTCATTGGCTCAGATAGAACGCATGCATGTTTATAAGTTATAGAATTTCCGTTCTAATTTTTCATACGCAGAATAGAGCAGTCTCGACTCTTAATAGATTTCGTTTCTTTTTTTTTTTCTGTGTGCGGTGGTTATAATTCATATTTTAAGAAAAGAAAACACACAAAAATAAGTGGTAAATTATCATTATTAGAGATCGTAAACTAATGATCGTAAATTCTCGAAATGTATAGGAAATCTTTGCTAATTGCTTATGCTAAACATTTCTAATTACATGTTTATAACGAACAAATTGAATCAATAACATTTATATGAGTAATCACATTTACTGGTATTAATTGAGAATTTTATTATCATTTTATTTAATTTATTACCTATATTATCAAAACTATCCAATTTCAAATTGTAATTTCATGTAATAATATATTAATGTGAGAGTGTTACTTACATAATTTCAACTTGAAATGCGAATTCTACTATTAGTAAGTATGTATTAAATCCCAAAAAGAAAACAAATTAAGCTGTATCCAATTGTACGATTCCACAGGGTAGTGTAGTTGTTCCAGAAAATATTATCAGGAGCGGATTTAGACATAATCTTTCAGTCAAATGGCCCAAGGAACAGTGCTAAGCAAGGGCCCTCAAACAATGCTAGTAGAGGGCCCTCAAACAATGCTAGTAGAGGGCCCCCAAGCAGTGTTATTAGGGGGGCCCTCAAACATTGTTAGTTGAGAACCCCAAAGCAGACTTCAAATAGTGTTAGCCCAAATTTAACGTTATGCCTCGGAATAATATAGAAATAAAGCATTACCAAATCGTCTTGAAGCATTTGTAATAATTTATATTTGTATACTTGTTACTTTTCTTATTTTGTATCATATGTAGGTCAGTGTAAAATGTGTTGGAACAATGTCGGAAAATAGGAAATTGCAAATTTCTCTAGTCATAAAAGTTTTAGTTTAAGAAGAAAGGGCAATAAAACCAAGCAGAAGATGCATTTGCTTAAGGCAGCACAGAAGGACGGATCATCGATTTCTCTTCTACTATTATATGCGTACACCGAAAAGCAATAAAGTCAAAAAGGAAAGAACGAAAAGAAAACGCTCTTAACCTGCTGCACCGCCTGACGTAAGAACAGGAGATTTTTGCATTGCGTAACTTTTCACTTCTCATCAATGTTTGCATTAAAACCAGATGTTAATGACATGTTTATAACAATTTGTGTAAAATTATAAACAAAAACAATATTCTTTTTAATGAATTCAATTCATGATAGTTTAGAGTAGTTTTGTTTCTATGTTTTTTGAATATTTATTTGCAAGATCAATACCTCGCTTAGTGCGGCTTCGATCAATCCGGATTCACCATTGTACGGTTTAAAAATTTGACTACATAAGTTTTTCGTAAGTCAATCTATTATGTATTAGTTTCTATTATATTTAGTACTTTTAGAAATAATGTTTATGTAATAATAACATTTTATTAACTAAATTATATGAACATTTACTTTTGCTATAAGCTTAAACAACAAAATCTAAATTCAACTTCAACTTCATATTGGATTTACGAGACTAATCTTCTCGTAAATCCAATTTCACGATTAAAAAAGTATAGTGAAGAGCGTGAACTTAATCAATGGAGATCACTAATCACGATGACTCATTTCCCATTATATTGAATTGAAAAGAAATCCGAAATCAATTATTTCGAAAATGGCTTAGTTCGCCTAAGGCTGAGCCAATCAAAAAATTTTGAACAAAGAATACTAAGAAACGAAAACGTTCTAATGCTAAAATCAGAAGTGATTATTGTGATGAGAAATAATTTAAAAAAAAAATAATAACAAAAACACAATGGGCTTTATGGAGATTTTGAAAAGAGTTGAAACAGCTGGAAGCAGTCAATTTCACGGTGGAAAAGTGAAAAGCGCTGATGGCGATAGAGAATGAAAAGAATTATAAATAAATTCTAAACGTTGAAACCTTGCGCGACACCTTGAAGTGGATTTAATGAATTGGAGAAGTAGGTGAGGAAGGATATTTCGTCGGCGCAAAATCCAGAATATCGTATGAACTGACTGAATTGATCTATTCATGCCAAGGAAACCGTCGTGGAATTCCGAGAAGTCCACAGATTCGAATTGGAAGAGCGTATAGGAAGGTGGAGATAACATATTGTGCATAATTTCGCCAAGGTCTGTCTGTCTATGAATAAGTTTGTATTTCGAAAATCATGTTGAAAAATTATGTAATGAGGATTTAAGTAGATAGGCTAAAATTGAAATTGTGTTTATTTTTTGTGATAATAATCATAAATTATATATAAAACTGCTATAATTAAAAAATTGTAAAGTTTTTTCCATTTCGACTAAAATCTTTGTACATAATATTCAGTTTTATATAATTATAAATTAATCGAAACACAATTTGATATATTACATAACTTTTGTTTAAAACAGAGTTTATTCCAATTATTTCAAAAATTCATGTTCAAAAACAGTTTAAAATCATAGTTAGAATTGATGTCAGCTGTATAATTTTTTTTTATTGTTCAAGAGTTGAATTCTTTGATCAATCATCTAATTAGTTTAATTATTAATATGAATAACAAATTGAGTGCTAATGCCAAAAAGAGTATAGTTAACATCAATTTTATATCAAATCACATGATCTAATAGTCTGAGAAAGAGTCTCAATAGAAAGTATTGCTTCTATATTATTGATTTTGTAATAGAAATAATAATGTTACAAGATAGTTTAGAAAAATTATGTAATGAAGATTTAAGAAGATAGGCTAAAATTGAAATTGTGTTTATTTTTTGTGATAATAATCATAAATTAAATATAAAACTGCTAGAATTAAAAAAATTGTAAAGTTTTTTCCATTTCGACTAAAATCTTTGTACATAATTTTCAGTTTTATATAATTATAAATTAATCGAAACACAATTTGATATATTACATAACTTTTGTTTAAAACAGAGTTTGTTCCAATTATTTCAAAAAATCATGTTCGAAAACAGTTTAAAATCATTGTTAGAATTGATGTCAGCTGTATAAAATTTGGTTTGTATTGTTCAAGAGTTGAATTGTTTGATCAATCATTTAATTAGTTTAATTATTAATATGAATAACAAATTGAGTGCTAATGCCAAAAAGAGTATAGTTAACATCAATTTTATATCAAATCACATGATCTAATAGTCTGAGAAAGAGTCTCAATAGAAAGTATTGCTTCTATATTATTGATTTTGTAATAGAAATAATAATGTTACAAGATAGTTTAGAAAAATTATGTAATGAGGATTTAAGAAGATAGGCTAAAATTGAAATTTTGTTTATTTTTTGTGATAATAATCATAAATATAAAACTGCTATAATTAAAAAATTGTAAAGTTTTTTCCATTTCGACTAAAATCTTTGTACATAATATTCAGTTTTATATAATTATAAATTAATCGAAACAGAATTTGATATATTACATAACTTTTGTTTAAAACAGAGTTTGTTCCAATTATTTCAGAAAATCATGTTCGAAAACAGTTTAAAATCATTGTTAGAATTGATGTCAGCTGTATAAAATTTGTTTTGTATTGTTCAAGAGTTGAATTCTTTGATCAATCATTTAATTAGTTTAATTATTAATATGAATAACAAATTGAGTGCTAATGCCAAAAAGAGTATAGTTAACATCAATTTTATATCAAACATGATCTAATAGTCTGAGAAAAAGTCTCAATAGAAAGTAATGTTTATATATTATTGATTTTGTAATAGAAATAATAATGTTACAAGATAGTTTAGAAAAATTATGTAATGAGGATTTAAGTAGATAGGCTAAAATTGAAATTGTGTTTATTTTTTGTGATAATAATCATAAATTAAATATAAAACTGCTAGATTTACAAAATTGTAAAGTTTTTTTCCATTTCGACTAAAATCTTTGTACACAAGATTCAGTTTTATATAATTATAAATTAATCGAAACACAATTTGATATATTACATAACTTTTGTTTAAAACAGAGTTTATTGCAATTATTTAAAAAAATCATGTTCAAAAACAGTTTAAAATTACTGTTATAATTGATGTCAGCTGTATAAAATTTGTTTTGTATTGTTCAAGAGTTGAATTCTTTGATCAATCATTTAATTAGTTTAATTATTAATATGAATAACAAATTGAGTGCTAATGCCAAAAAAGAGTATAGTTAACATCAATTTTATATCAAACATGATCTAATAGTCTGGGAAATAGTCTTAATAGAAAGTATTGCTTCTATATTATTGATTTTGTAATGGAAATAATGTTACAAGATAGTTTGTATAAACAAAATAATGAAGGATTAAATAGAAAATTAGAAAACATATGATTATAGTAAATGTAAAGATGCTTACACACTTCAACTAACTTTTAACTTTATTTTTCTGTTATAGAATTCCCTTTTTCAATATTGAAATATTTCAGTTAGTGCTTACACACTTCAAGTAAGTTTTCTTTTTCAGTATTGAAATATTTCAGTTATTTTCATTCACTGAAAAAAGTTGGTCGATCTGGATAATTAGTTTTTCTTTGTTGATCGAATGCATATGATAGAGATGTTAATGAAGAATTGTATTATCTTATATGGAATTGTACTTTATGCAATTAAATAGAGATTTACAGTCGGTTTTGCTTCGCGTCTGCGGAGACATTTTGTATTTGCTGCGGATTTTTCGTATTTGGTGTTAAACAATAATTAGAGTCTTTCCTGCGTCGGGCAGCAGCGGTTAGCTTAGAGGACATTCGAGGCATGCGAGATTAGCACAAAAAAATGGGTATTAAAAACGAGCCGGCCGCGGCCGTAATAGGTTATATGCCCTTAAACCTATTCCGTCGGAGTGCGGTAAAAAGGCCAAAACCAGCACATAATTAAACGAAACTATATAAGTTTAATTTGAGAGACACACGGGATCTCCCATTTAAGCGGAATAATGGCGCGATAAATAAAGGTAACCCAGATATTCGAAACAATAAATACGCGAGAGCAAAGGCGGGAAATTCGAACTGCTGCGGTTCGTTAGGCGGAATAAAGAGCAAAATAATAAATTTGATAAAAAAGGGAAAGCAAATTCAGGCATCATTTATAATTAAAATATTTGGCGAGGCTGCCGTACAAATCAGTGCAAGAATGAGGAGCTATAAAATCAATTCCGGATAATGAATGCGGTCTCGGGGCGCACGCACGAACAACTCGCGCACGCATAATACTAGCTATAGTAGGCATGGATCACATCCATATGATGAGGGCCGTGGATGAGTAAAGGTGGATGTAGATGGAGCAGAGGATGGAGATTCAGATAGAGATGGAGAGATGATGAAGAAGTTGGGACCAGGCGGCGGAAAGCGCAACAAGAAATAAGCCTTTATAGCGTTCGAGCGAAATGAACGATCGTTTACATGTATCGACCTAAATACCTGGGGGATTTTGTAACGCTGGGTTAGCAATAGACAATACATCATGTCTGTATGCTGCATTAAGATAAATCACCAATGCAATCATGTGGAAATGCCGATCGTATATATTCTGTACTCGCTTTTATACACCACATACGTACGTACGTACAGCAAACCATTGCCACCATAACCGCATGTGCATGTTAGAACCTCTGCAACAATTCCACACCATATACTTTTGCATACTGTAGTATACAATATATATATGTGTTTGTATGCATGCATGCATTTGCTGTATGCAGTGTGCGGTGCATTATTGTAATGCGCATAAACGTTCCTCCTCACCTTTGGCAATTATACCTCGGGCCTCCAGGTACAACACATCTCCTTCGAATGCGGAACAAGTGTATCAGATCACAACGTCTACACTTTACCCGGAAAATTTCCAACTGTTTTCCATACGTAATTCTGATAAAGACCTCTTAAACTTAATACAAGTATATTTCGAACACTACAGTTAATTCCATAAAATATACCGTTTTTAATCAAGATCATGAAACTAACATGCAAAATTTTACACATATTTTTATAAACTTAATAAACCTAGAAACGTAGCTAATTGTGGTTAATAATTAAAGTACGAATTAATTAATAAAATAATGCTGACAGTTAAATCATGGAAAAATCAAAATATTTTCGATTTAAACAAAAAAAAAACATAATTATTCCGTATCTTACATAATGGAACAATGGTTCAACAAATAATTCTATAAATATTGATAAAGTTACAAAAAATAAATTAAAATTATGATTTCCAATGCTATTACAATATTATTATTACTAATATTTAATTACTAATACCTTAATCCAATTACATAAAGTTACAGTCTATATATTTAGTTTACAAATAAAGTTATTAAATTTGTAAATCGTTGATTATATCAAATCTTCAAATTAAGATTATTTCAGATTTTAATTATCAATTAAAGACATTTTTTATAAACTTGACAGTGACTACAATTACTATAAAATGGTTATGATGACGTTACAACTTACGAAAGGCAAAAAGAACTTTTATTATGATATGTTATTAGCCTGCAATAATATAGAATTACTAACTAATAAAAATAAAGTATATGAAAAATTTTCTTTTAATTTTAAACATTTGGAAAAAATTGAATATTCCCATCCTCAAAAAAGTAAATCAGCGATTAAATCTCATTTCCTGCCTCCGTTCCAAACGGGGTGGTTGCTCCCTCCCCCATAACTACAAAGTTTTCATCCGCCCTGTCCTCACTTACCCCATAACATACTACACCATTGCTCCCCCCAAACAACTAAAAAGAATCCTTCAATTTGAACACAAATGCATCCACAAAATCCTTCGCCTCACTACCGACACCCCTCGTCCACCCTCTACAACAGCGTTTTCCAAGGTGCGCCTCCCTGCGGAGGAGAAATTAGAACATTCGAAAAAGCAGTGTTATCACATTTCATTGATTTACTCTATAATAGATACAATGAATCCAATATATGCATATGAAAGCTGAATGTTTGGGGAATCCAGCAAGTATAGATACATTCCTGTGCTCTTATCCATATTGCTGTAATCAAGTTTGGAAACCACTGCTCTACAACCTGGTCACCTTCCCAAATATCCTCGAATACATAAAAAAAAACTCCAAGGCTGCCTCGCATCACGCATAGTCCTTCAAGAACACCCCACCCTTTCACTCTTCAAACCCCCTGCTTTTTGTTTGTTTTTAAAACATTAATACCAGAAGGCTGAAAGAGACGATAGCCCATAGCAGTCTCCATATCATACCGTACTCTATATCAGCGGTTACCAAAGTGGTGGTCCGCGAGAAAATTTCGCTGGTCCGCAGAAAAATGTGGAATATACTTACGTTATGTTTTAAGATGCATTAAAACATGATTCCATTCATAACAATACGTGACAAGTTATAAAAACTTCTGTCGTATACTGTACACACTGGCCATTTTTTTTATAAATATATTTAACACTTAAAAAATCCTATTAGTGGTCCGCGGGATTTAAATTATGAATTAACTGGTCCGTGAGGTCAAAAAGTTTGGCAACCGCTGCTCTATATAACTGTCTTACATACATAAATAAAAGATATTTTTAACTTAACAAGTGAATATTTTGAAGAAATATTACAAAAAAAAGTGTCTAGATAACATATATTTTTGGATATAAATAAATAACTGATTAATTATGATAAAATAACAGTTTAAATTTGGATAAAGAAAATAAAAATTGTTTAAATAAAATGTAGCGAAACTCGATAAATCAATGTAATAATAATAAAATATATAATAGCAATAATAACGATCGAGTCTTAAAATATTTTTAACGTTTATATCTCCGCCAAGATGAAACACTCTACCGAGTGCGATGAAAACGATAATAGCTGAAACTGAGTTACGTTAAAGATTTTTTTTCTTCTTTGTTTCGAAGCATAAGAACCGTTTAAATGCATGCAAATGATGGCCATTATTTATTTATACACCTATTAATGTAACGAAGGAATAATAGTAATCTGCGGACAATTTAATGCACATTTGATTGAGTCGGAAAACGCGCGCTGCGAGCTGACCGACCATAAGTTCATTAAAACGCAGATCCGCGCGCCGCCGCACAAACGCATTCATTATGCAACCCATTGATGCTGTGCGCATTTAATTATTCCGCGGGATTAAGACCAACTGTCGGATCGAGTTCACTTCAATCCGCCGACTGTTTAGGAACAATTAATCTCGTCTATCGAATTACATACTTAACGTTACGCAATTTAGAAAAAGAGATATACACATATAATAAAGAGAGTTCTTTATAAAGTAATTTGTACAAATACTTGGCAAGTAATAAGTGAGGTATGTTTCAAATTTTGGTTTTAATTCTTAAAAAAATAGTAAGAAAATAATAATAACTACAAATTTTATAGTGTGCACATCTTCTTAAAGCTTGTAGATTTGTCTTTAATTATAGTATTCAAAGGTGCAATTAGCATACCAGCTTCTCGAATAATATATGAAGTCATTGCTTTTTTTAAAATCTTGAAACTTATTATTTGCTTAAATTTGACAGCTTATTACAGGAAAACGGCAATAGCTATAAATATTTCTATACACGTATATTAAAACCTGTAGTGTTGGCTTCAATTTGAATATTCATATCTGTAATTAACATGCGTGATAATTAAGTAAACAATGAAATATGAAGACACTACAAAAAAAGTGTTTAATAGATTTGACAACTTATTATATGAAAACAGGAATAGCAGCAAAACTTGAAGTAAGCACATATGATTATGTGCACATATAGCTTTAAAAACAGTATCCATATTTGCAATTAGCATAACTAGCTTTCGAATAGTACGTTGAAATATAAAGACATTACTTTTTTGGTTCTTGTAAATTATTTGTTAGTCACATTTAACAGTTAATTACAGGTAAACGGTAATAGCTATAAATATTAATATATAGGCATATACAAACCTATAGTTTTAGCTTTAATTAGAGTATTGATATCTTTAATTGACGTACATGGTACTCAAGAAGTACAATGAAATATGAAGATATTACAATTTATTTTTCAAAAAACTTAGGGAACTTATTATATGGAAATAGCTATAGCTGAAAATCTCGAATATGAACATCTGAAAAAGTATAGGTATATCTAATACAGGGTTTCCCAAACTATGTTCCACGGAACACCAGTGTTAATAGATGTTCCATGAAAACCTGGAATGAAATATTGGCTAAATAAACAATGTTTGTTTTTTCTTATTTACAAAATAAACAAGGTATTCCGTGAATATTTTAAAATTTACGAATTTTTAGGAAAGTTGCAAGAAAATTTTATGAAAAACGGAAACACTTCAATAATAGCTACAAATTTTATAGCATGAAACAAAATTGGGTAATGATCAAAAACAAAAAAAGTAATAACTTTGTATAAGTATTTATTTCCAAAATAAGATATAAAACTTGGCAGATCTAGTGCATACTTTAAATAGTTGACAAGTCCTTATCGTGTAGGGTGAAGCTGGGTTAATGCGAATCAGAAATGACAATTAATCAGAATTAATTAGGTATCGGAGAAAACTGGATGTCGGTGAGTTTAGTGCGTAGATAATTCAAAGTTAATCACTGATCTATAGGATTTGATTGCGGAGCGAGTCGTGTGTCCCGTTGAGCGAAAAAGAGCGAATGTTCAAGAGTGAGCAAGACGGAGTGAGAGAGAAAGAGAGAACGGAGATATTGCTGAGATATTGCCGGAACCTAATTGCAATAGGTGACCAACCTATCGATTGGCAATAAATACATCGTCGACTACAATTGCGGATTTATTAACGAACGAGTCCATTAACGCAATTAATTATCCGGTTTTATCTCAGAACCGTAATTACTTATCGTCGACGCGATAAGTCTAGGTGTCGGACACCTACTGCACTCCCGAACTGACCCAGCCAACAACTATTTCCAATGAACAACAACAATAACAACGAAATGCATCATCACACGGAATTGAAGTTGAAAATTGCGGAATTCGTCGTGCGGTGAGAGAAGGCATAAAGCCAAAGAATCAATTTTTACAGCCTTTCGCGAAATATCCCCGCAGGACGACTCCACGCAACAAACAACAACAAGAACAACAACAAAAGGCTTTAACCTTAGGAAACACGCTATTATTATACACTTATTTAGTATTCGCCGCATTAAACAGATTACCGCTACATATTGCTGCCTGCGCCTTATTCGGTCTTGCACACTCCCGGATCGATGCAATAACATAAAACAATACGATTCCTGCGTTTTTCTTCCTTTACATTCTTTCATCTTCAACTTCATTCTTCATCCGTTTCGGTTTCGTTCACTGGCGGAGTCGAAGCTCTGCGCAAAAACCAATTAGCATTCACGGGTCAACAGTTATGCTCATTTGCATATTAATAATAATAAGCACTCTCTCTCTCTATATTTAATTTAAATCAATAATAAATCAATGAACCGTTAAAATAAATCATTCCGAATATAACTATATATCCCACACTATGCAAATATTGTTATTCATTAATTTCGGAAAAAGTTCAAAAGAAATATAAATAACATTGTTTCAAATCACAATCATCTCTAAATAATCAACTTTTTTTTCTTTATTACCTGGAAATATTTCAAGAAATGAATTATTTCTTGATTAATCAGTTACTAATCTCAAGAATTAATCAAACCTAATCAAACCAATTGAGATTGAGTTGTGGTACTATCGGATTATCTCTTACTAAAACTTCTTCATCAGCATTCGGATAATAACCCAATAAAAATCCATTAAATCCGCAAACATTTCCCAACCTAAGTAAACCCACCCTAATCCAATCAAATCTAAAGTAATCTTATTTAATGTAAATTATTTTAAATGTAACTTTGAAGAAGTATGTAAAATTCCTATATTATATTGTTACATAAGTATAAAAATCTTATTAATTAAATACATTTAATTAACTAACAAATTTAATCATAGACTAAATTTTGATTGAATTAAAAATTTAACTATATAAAGATAAAAAAAAATGCGAAGCTTATATTAAAAAGAATAGGAAAAATATTGACAAAATTATGATTTCGATGCGGGGGTGCATCGAACCCAGAAGGAGATTCCCCTTTCAATAAATACGAAACATACAAAAAAAACGTAGACTCATTGAAAACCGTCGACCTTTGATGTTTGCTTTTCCCAGTGCGTTATTTCATTTCAATTAAAGCAGCTTGACGTGTCAAAAGGAGAAAACAAAAAATAAATAAATGAAAAGGACGTGAAGCATTTTCCCCCCTTTGCTCTGCGCTAGGAAAAGCAAACAGCGTGAAACGTCCTCTCGAATCAATAATATCTAGTATCTATATACAAGGAAAGCAAATGTTTACACTGTTTCAAATAAATTTAGGAAAATTCTCTACAGGGAAGAAACAAAAATATAACGAAATTGTAAATAGTGTTTCCAATTTAATAGAATGTTTTGAATGTATAGAATGTACTTTTTTTTCCCCTTATGTATTGATGTTTGGCCAATAAATTATTATTATTAATTAGAATATTTTGTTGAGAATTTTAAATAGAATTGATGATTTCATAACTACAACAAAACTTGAATTAATTGTATTCAACACTTTTTTTAATACAAAATAAGAAAATTTCATTAATTTATTAATAATTTAGAGTAGACTTGATGATGATGGATTTTTTAAACTTTAATTTAAGAAAATTTACAAATTACACTAAATATTTGATGGATTAATCATAATTTAGTCAATTTCAGTAATTATTTAGCAAATTAATATCAATAGTTGACTAAAACTTTAACTAGATTCCTAGTAATAAACAAATAGATATTTTTTAAGAAAAAATAAGTTTTCTTTTTAAAAATTAATAAGTATTAATCATTGTGTAACTGTAACTACTAAACTTATTAGTCCTGAGTTTAGATAGTAATAAATTTCAATTTACTAATGAGTAGTTTTTTTTGTTTGATTGCTTTTATTATTGTGAATTTTTATTTTTTTACTCTTGTAATAATGATAATTATCAATAATCATTTCAAAATTTCAATTAATTTTCAAGTAAATTGTGATAAATCATCTTGATTGTGAAAAAAAATCATATACAATTTATAAAAATATGTTTTACCGTTTCCAATGATTATGTTTTTTCCTATACCACCAACTAACTACATACTCGTTCCATCTGTATGTCAAGTCGTCTTGGAGCGGTTTCTTGCGCTAGTTTATATATAAGTACGTTTTCAATGTAATAGCTGAAAAATAAAAGATTGATATAAATTGAAGGTAATTGAAAGACTTTGTAGCGGAGCACACGGTTGACTTATCATTTATAGCATCCGTCCCAGAACGTAATAAACACGTATATTATATTACTACCATATTAAATGGAGTGAATCCATCAATAACACCGAACTGGGTTCTATTTCAGCCAGTCCAGATTCCAGATAAGATGCCTTAACCGAGAAGAGAACTGCAGGAAGAAAATGCTTATATACATATACATACATGTATAAACCAAGTAAATAATATGAAACTGTACTTAATGAAAATACTTATACGTATGAAGCCGGAATAAACTCAATGGAAATATTGATTTGCAATGCGATGACCACAATTAAGAACACCTTTTCCTCATTGCGCTAAACTAAATAAATAATAAAAAGAAGAAAAACCAAGAGGATAATTGGCTTAGATCTTAGCTCGCATCGATATAAGTGTAGATGAGATGACCAGGATCTTCTACATTCAATAATCCCAATTAACGGAAAACATATTTAAATAATAATTGTTTTGTATAAAGTGCAATCATCAAGGAAGTATTAATTAAGGAATGCTGAACCTCCTCCTCCTCTTCGAGTTTCACTAATAAACTGATATTATTAATTAGAATCGAATCCGATGTTTATCGTTTGTATTATCACTGCGTCCGATTCAATATTGCCAATATATTTTATTGCCAACCAAAAGATCAATGGATCTGATTACGTCCAATTTGTTTTAATAACGTTTTCTCAATTAACAGGTTTACTCGATTCATTTCTTGTATTCATTCTCTTTCTCTCTCTTCATTTCTTGTATTCACCAACACTTTATTAGTATCCGCTGTCTTCGATAAAAATTAACTACTTCTTAGCACCAGTTTTACATAAGCAGCTGAACTCGAGGACTTTGTATCGATATCCTCCAATGAGAATCTCAAATTAGTTTCAATTGCTTCATGTCGCTATAATCAACTTCATCTACAGTTAGACTACAATTTTAATTTAATTAATACAAAATATCAGATATCTAAACAAACAAAATTTTATTATATAAACATTTTATAAATTTTGTTTTTTATATTAACTACATTGAAAAATATGATTAATTAAAATTCCGTCTTGGCTAATCGTGTGGATTAACTTAGTTTTAATCTAAATTTGTTAAGATTAGTAAGATAATACTAACTTAAAGACTAATGAAAATACCGAATTTTATCAAGTATACATAATAAGAATTCAAAATTGTTATTTTTCTTTTAAGAACAAATTTTTTCTATTTTTTTTATTGCAAACACAATTACGAATAAAAAAATGAAATAAAATTTGAATATTTTTTTTTATAAAATTATTCAATTGCACTTAAAACTAATATTTAAACTATTAACGAGGAAATAATAAATATTAAATAGTAGCGAAAGTCCTTGTAAAAGTCGTGATTTTAGTAACTTTTGATGTCTTGTTTTCTTTCTAAAAATAATAACGATTAATCATTTATTTATAATTTTCTTATCGACTTGAGACAGTCAATAAAGATTACTTTTATTGATTTACATTTAACGTTTTTGGTAATTCGTGACTTGTCGAACATACAATTACTTGCATTGTTTTATTCAATTCGAATTTAATTTAAATAGGATTTTAGTGTTAATAGTATGGAAAAAATTAAAGGTCAAACAAAAAAAAATAGCGTTTCGCCGGTTTTCCGAATAGTTGCATAATGATCGACGGCAACTGAAAACGTGAGTCGAGTATTAATGAGAATAGTTGTTGCCCGGAAGGCAGACGAATGAAAAGGAAATTAGCGGTGGCGGCGTGTCGTGTCATGGCTGGATATAATGTCGGGAAATTATTGATTTAATCGAATTATCAGCCGCAGTCCTTTCCACTAATCCCAAGAATTATCATCCGTCGGCTCTTTTGTAATCCACACGTTTCCATCGTTTCCATGGACATAACCTAATGAAGTGGAATTAATGCAGGACGCAGGAATGGAATCGAATTATGTTATGTTAACTTACTAAGAATGTTTTATGCAATAAATTGCAATATTTCATTTTTTGATGCTGTAATTTTGTTAGATTCAGTACTAATAGTTACATTTTGTAATTCTTTTCTATATTCAAGTTCACATAATTATCTAAAACAATAATTTGGTTAAAATGTGTACTAATAATGACAAATTGAAACCAATTTTATTAGAAAAAACTTACTTATATAATTTGGTTAAAATGTGTACTAATAAGGACAAATTGAAACCAATTTTATTAGAAAAAACTTACTTATATAATTTGGTTAAAATGTGTACTAATAAGGACTAATAAGGAGAATTGAAACCAATTTTATTAGAAAAAACTTACTTATTCTTATATGTTTTCCTTGTGGTTATAATATATAGATGTGAGCAATAATTATATATTTTTTTGAAATTATATTTTTTCTATTATACAACAATACCTATAGTACACGGTTGCACCTGTGCTGCACAATAAGAGACTTGACTTTATAGAGCAGAAGTTGGCAAATAGGGGTATATTACGCTCAAATGGGGTATAAATGATATTCTTGGGGGTAATGAACACTAAAAATATTGTAATTTTTGAATGTTAAAAGCTGCAAAAACTTTTGAAATTCCATATGGGAAGGCAGTCAAGAATATGTAAAAAAAAAATATTTTGAGTAATTAGTAAAAACTTCCTCAACCCCTGGTATAGAAGGAAAAAAACAATCGCATTGTTCCAAACCGCACTATTCGAGGTAGTATTGCTGCATATATTTCATCAAACTTTTTAGATTATTTCTACTAAATCAGCTGCAGTTCTCTATTGAATTTGATTGTTTTTTCAATATTTATTGTCAGAAATGTTATTGTATTAAGTAATTTAATCAAAAACACAAGAACTTGTAACCTAATTGAGGACAATTCTAAATAAAATTGTATAATTTATGAGCAATACTTTGTGAAAAGTAGACTAAAATGAAGACGAAAGGTGCTGGTACTGTGAGAAGGACTATAGTCCTGTGCACACGCTTTTTAGGTGCTGCAGATGGATTAGAGGCGGAGGCAGAATTTGGAGTTCTGCTAGAGGCAGAAAGAATGGGAAAGATTTTAGTGAGGTAAGAATCCCAGTACCACGACTCCACCCGTAGTCCCTATGTAAGGTTTCTTCTCCTCTACAAAAAAAAAGACTAAAATAAAGTATTTAAATATGTACTTGGAAAAAATCTTAAGAATATGGCGCCAAAACGTGGAGCAGTTCCATATTAAGTAAAGCAAATAAAGAACAATACGTTGTTAATAGCACGTAAACCGTTCGAGATCAGAATAATATCATTGCAAGCAGCAATAAAATCGCGCTCAACTCGTTTATTACAGAATGATCCACGAGCAGTCGCAAATTGCCGCATGTTAATTGAGATGACTTTCTGCAAACTTCAAGATCGTCGTTTTTCTTCCAACGAAGATCTCTCATCACTCCAAACCACTTGATTCATAGCTCAAACACAATCTAAACCGTTCATGATTATACACCCATTACGGTGAGGCGTACTCATTAAACGCAATGATGTAAGAGTGCAAAAAAAAACAAACAGAGTTTACAGGAAAATTGAAGAAAATTAAGCTCAATTCCTATTTACAACAACTACCGCGCATTGTCTCTATATATTTTTTTTGCTTCCTACAGCATTCATTTTCTATCTCTTACATCGTGCATAATTAATTAAGTAATTAAAGGTGATTGATTGAAAGGGAATTGTTCGCATTAGCATAACACAATTAACATTTAGAAAAGATCGGAGCAGAAATCCCACCGTATAATTAATAATGTTACGTGCGCGTAATTGAAAGAAGAAAAAAAACGTCATCTGGATGTAAGATTATCGTATCCGTGGCGCTTATTATTGATATAGGAGACAGATTTATGCGGTGATTTAGAGCTATTGTCACCTTGGATTGTTTGATTGATTTCCACGTTCGCACGTTTTGATTGATTGGATTTTGGTATTCGGAGACTCACCTCTAATTAAATTTCAAAGGTAATTCGTGGAAGAAGATTCACCTTACCTGAAACAAAAGACACAGAATATTGATTAGTCAAAGGAGCGCACAAAAGGAGTCGAACAATCCGTTTAATGGATTTAATTAAAACGCTGGGCGATGCGGTCCGAATTCCTTGCTGCTTGCATTATATTAATGGACTTGGATACATTTTAACGAATAATTAAGATGTAATGCGCCGAGTTTAATGGAGTTTATCGAGTTAATACGAAATAATAGGTAATTAAATCAACTTCGCTTGTTTCTATCTCATTAACGATCTTGTGGCTGATTTATTTTTTGTTTTTGTTTTCAACTTACATTATTTTCATTAAAAACTCTGAAAGAAAAATTACCAAATACTTTTTTAACGTAAAATGGAAAAAAAAAAACTTTCTAATAACATTAAACTTGAATAATGTTACAATTATTGACTTTCTTTCAATATAAATCTGGTTAAATTTTATGTTATTATCAAATAGTAAAAGAAAACGTTAAATAAGAAGTTAATATAATCAGGTGATTTAAATTGTAAGATTATTCTTGAGTTTATATAACACTTTTCGGTACGTGTTAATCTATATAGCTGGATAATTACAGATAAACCGTCGAGTGGGCTGTTTTGGATCTTGGACCACTGGACGTTATATAAGAAAAGAAGTGGTGATTAAAGATTACGTTTACGACGCGATGGCTTTGCGCAAATGAAAGCCGAAAATAATAAAAATTAATGATACGAGAGAGTTAATTTATTGGAAAGTGCGCGTGGATGAATCGACGATTCTCTGGACGTCACCCATCAACGTGTCACGTCACACATTTTTTTTCCCTCAGTTGATACGAATATTGTTCATCTTCTTATATATATATATATTTTTTTTTTCATCCACTCTTGTAAATGAAGTACAATCGTCTTTTATACAAACTTCTCTCTCTATCTCTCTCTCAGACTCTCTTTTCTGTTGGATTTAATCATGTAATTAGGGGGTTTTCAATCATTAATGCGAGCCGATTCACGCATGACCCTAATTACCGTCTCTCCTTTTGTGCCCCGCTCGAATTACGTATTGTGTGGTCGCCATTGTCCGGCAGGTCGAGGAGCCGCGAAACCGGGTCGCCATTTTACAAGTACCCATATTTCGTTCGTACGATCATTATATTACGTTGCATGCACCGCTAATTCATCGTACTTGCTACAAATAATGAAGTTATTATGGCGAGTTCATCCATCCGAACAGAATGGACGAGGAGAGGTGTATATGGGTTTTAACGATGAAACGAATTCATCCTTATCCTCCTCATCCTACAATCCAAAATCAGATTTACAACGTCCACATTGCCTTCAAAAAAGCTATTCCCAATAAGGAAACAAACAATAATGAAAATTATATCGAAAGATTGTAATGTCTCTATATATTATTATACCAAATCTATTCACTGTTCATCACAGATGGACAGTGAAATGAATGAGGTTCAGCATATGGACTTTCAGCCAAGTCGATGGACAATTACAGTGTTAAGGATAGCAGAAGATTCACAGTCAAAGGAAATAGTGAAATCGCAGAGCATCAATATACTACTGAAGTTAACCTACAAAACGACAGCCAACCAACAAATTAAAAAATCAAATCATCATAATGGTAACTATCCACCTGGAAAGATTACCTGTTTTCAAGAATCTTAAAGACTCATTATAAATCCATACTTAAAAAGTGCATGAAACAAGAAAGTTGTCATCAGGATATAAAATATAATCACTTCGAATCATGAATTGAAAATGTTCTAAGAGAAAGTTATAGATTTTCAGAAAATGAAATGATTTTACCATCTCAAATATTGAAAGCTAAATAATGATTGTAAACGTTGTGATTACTATAGAAATTTTCATCTATCCTCAATAAATTTATGAAAGAAACAAACATTGTTTGCAGGAAAAAGAAGTTCATAGAATCATAGGATATGTACTATTTTCAATAAACAAATGGAATGTACTAAAGTTAATTTCAAGATTTAAAATCTATTATATTAATTAAAAAGTTAATGTCAATGCTATACAACCTATTGGAATTACATGATTTCTCAAATACTGTAAATGTTGTGATTACTATATGTATTTTCAATACATATGTGTAACAAACGATAATTGGCTTCAGGAAATATTAATTCATAAAATCATAAGACTGTGATTTGTATTCATAACATATGATAGAATTTCTTCTATTTATATGTATATAGTTTTCAGGATATGAAATAGTTTTATCTTTTAAATATAAACCCAAAATCTGAATAATCCTAAAATACTGTAAATATTGAGATTACTATAAGCATTTTAATCCAAAAAGTTGTTTTCAGGATAAATAATCTTAGGTATATAATTTTCAAGAATTGTTTTCACTCTTTTCAAATATCAAATCTGTATATCCTGAAAATCTCTAAATCTTCTTATTTTAATCAATAAACCTATTCCCAATACAATTTTATATATAAAAATTTCTAAAATCTTTACTTTTGAAAAAGTAATTAAAAAGTAATTGAATTTCTAATTTAGGAATTTAATTAATTAGAATGTTAATTTAATTTGACATTTTTGGTAAATAATATTAAATTGTTAAAATATGAAATCTGCTAGAAATATAATATAAGAAAACAAGACGTTAACAGTAAAAGGTGAATGGACATTTTCATATCTCATTTGAATTATCCTTATAAATTTATAATGTTATTAAAATTACTTAATTAATTCCAAGTTAAATATGATTACTTTGAGAAGATTATTTTTACTTAATAAATGTTATTCTGGATTTACTACAAGTTCTTTATCGTTTGGTTCAAAATAAATAACAGATGATTGTGTGAAAGAATGGATATGTTATGCCTTCAAGAGCATTGTCATATAAATAGGCAGCCCCCGCTTATAACCAGAAGGGCCGTATAAACGAATCTGAAATATAGAAGCGGGTTCATCAGTTGCGCGATTTACTCCCAAGGTTTCGAACATCCTTTTACATATATATTTATATATCTTTTATTTTTCTTTCTTCCATGCCTTCTGATTAAGATAAACTTATTGGCTCCTCTCTTTCTTTATCACTCGCGTCTCGTTGGACGATGATAACCAGTTTTTCTCTTCACATACACTCCACATATATATGTA
The DNA here is from genome assembly GCF_001412225.1 of Nicrophorus vespilloides. Classification (NCBI taxonomy): domain Eukaryota; kingdom Metazoa; phylum Arthropoda; class Insecta; order Coleoptera; family Silphidae; genus Nicrophorus; species Nicrophorus vespilloides. The sequence goes on from NW_017095469.1 coordinate 38,448, forward strand.
TACACATCTTCGTTTTGGATAAAACGCGGGGGACCACACATACGATGTTCACACGTCGACCCACGCAACGGCATAAAAGCCCCACTTTGTACACTGACTTGCATTCCATCTGAAGAGTGAGAGAAGGACGAAGATCATTGTTTTCCTTTACCTACCCCTTCTCGGTCGTTCGGCTGGTGGTGTTTTACATATAATTTACGACCGAACCTCCTGTATCGATTACAATAATACAATGATCTGCCCCTAAAATGGGGACCACCGAATTATAATCATTATCATAACAGAACCAGAACCTTTCAAAGGACTCACACTATTATAAGTTTTTACTCGCAAATCACAAGACTCGCACAATTTTATTAAGCATAGGTTGAATTAAGGAAAATTACAGTAGAGAATGCATTTTTAACTCTTAGTTATTAATGTTTTTCTATTCACAAAAAAAATTAGTAATTATTAACTTCTCTTCCATTTAAACATTAGTTTATAAATTACAGGTAAATACAGAACTAATTTTAATATCTTCTTATTTATATGCTTTTATATTATTATTTCATGATAAATCAAAGCACTTAAAAAATAATAATTAAAAATAAATGAAAGTATCTCATTTTTTTATATTGGCTAATCGTATTATAATTTGTATTTTTTGTTTTCATTTTTTCTGAAGAATTAAAGTTTAGTTTATTGTAATTTTGTGAAAACTTGCATATAAAAAAACATTAGAAAACATTATAAAATACGATATTTCGCGTAAATAAATAATTTTATAAAATAGAAATAAAAATTACATGCATTTGCAAAAAAAGAAATGAAATGATCATTGATTCTTCATAATTTTACACTAAATTTAGGTCATAAAATGATTTTTTCATTTGAATATACACCGTGAACTGAACATGAAAGAAATAGGTATAAATAAATCAAATTAACTCTTAAGATTACGTAGAATTATTTCTAATGAATAAATTATTTGATTATGAACAAAATTTCAACAACAATATATAATTTTTCAGTTTGAAACATTTACTATCTTTCTTTGGCACTTATAGATCATATTTACTATGTACGGACAAGCAACAATTTGGTAGAAATTAGAAGACAAAAAGTATAGAAATTTAATTAAGAAACTAAAAAATAATTATGATGTTTTTCATATAAATAAATTTAAATATTGTAACAATTGTCATTATAAAAATCACAATAAATTGATTTGTTATGATTGTGGTTGAATGTAGTAAATAAATAATGAATTGTTAATAAATTATACTTATTTCTATATAAACATTGATGATAATTTATCGAATTTTATTCCTAGAACTCGCATTACGCAGTTAATTCGTTCGTAAGTCGAAATCCGCGTATGTCGAAAAATATATAAATAATGTAAATCTTTGTATAATTGCAAGAATGTTAAGTTGAATATTGAACGTTTTCTGTATACATGAAATGTAGATAGTTTGCGTATGTATGAAACGAGTCTATATCGTAAGCCCCACAACCAAAAGACTGTCTATTGAAATCCCGACGTTCGAAATCCCGACAAACATAATCCCGACTATATCAAAATCCAGACTGTACCAAAATCCCGACTATATCAAAATCCAGATTGTACCAAAATCCCGACTATATAGAAAATTTTTACAATAACATTTTTAAATTATTTTGGAGCGTAGTCACCTTGTGCTAGACTTTTATTATAAATAACAATAAATTATTATTAATTTATTTGATTTTGTTGAATTATTCATAATAAACCTTAACATTATGAAATAATCTCAAATACAATTAGATTATTAATTGTTATTAGTTATGATTATATAAAAATTTAAAAGTCACTACGCTCCGGAATAGTTTAAAAATGTTATTGAAGACTTTTTCGATATAGTCGGGATTTTGAGACAGTCGGGATTATGGTTGTTGGAATTTTAATATAGTCGGGATTTTGATATAGTCGGGATTTCGATACAGTCGGGATTTCGAACGTCGAGAATTTGATTGACGTTATTTCGGTTGTCGGGCTTGCGATTGCCACCGGTAAGAAACTTTATAAGTCGAGGACTTATTATAATTAAAAAATATACGTATAAAGTAAATTATACTAAAAAAATCAATATTTAGAATTAAAATAAAGTGAATGATTATCCAAAGTAGTTTAAAGATAATTGCATTATTCTTTTTAACGATATATAACATTAGTTACGTCTCATCCAAAGCTTTCATATTACACCCGTTCTTATCTTTTAGTTTAGTTCCGCGCAACTTTATTAGACTAATAAAATATTACCATTTACGAAACAATTTGAATAATTAAATTTGCTATTCCGACAATAATGACACGGTCACGTCGCGTTTCCAGGGTGATTTACGCGGTCACGCGATGCGGACAGAACGCGTTCCGCCAGATGGCGCTCTAATGTCCCACTTCCGGTTTCATTTATCCTATCTTCATCCCCCTCTTTTAAAAAACACAGACAAAGAGGAACAAAACAGCAAATTGCATGTCGAATTAATACGAAACGTGTTGCTTTTTTCTTTCTTCTTCGACCAATCGCCGCTCGAGTCTCTAATTTATTCGTTTAGTAGCTCTGGATTTGGCCTATGATTGATGCCTACGCTACTAATATAGAATGATTTATGGGGCTTCGGAATTCGAGAGAATAATTTATCGTTTTGCCTTTGGGACGTAATCCAGTGCAATTAAAAATAAGGCCTTACGCTCATTAATCGATAAACATTTTTTTTTTCTGTATCATTTATTTTTTCTCTCTTCTTTCATTCTTTGAACATTCTCTCTCCATTATCTACTCTACTCGTCTCTCTCAATATCTAGTCTTAATTATAGATTAGTTACGCCATTATTGATCGCAGAGGGCAATTAACGAATTTGAATAATAATCATTGCCGCCGCCGCCGCAGACATGACCCAATTCGCGAAAGTTTAATGTATTCTCTGCTCAATGCTCATGGTATTGTTAGGTCAGCAAAATTTATGCGAAATGCCTGAAAAACTTGCAAACATTGCTCCATATATTCTCTGTTTATTATTTACTTTATTTTATTTTTGTTATTCTTGTGGTTTTTCAAAGTGTACTTCGAAACTCAGATCCGACGATCTGATTTCAGTGTTGTAAATGTTAAGCAAAGAGCGCCAATTACCGCACAGGCCGTTATTAATTCCTGCAATCAATTTTTATTATTGCGGAATTTATAAATCTCATTAACATTTAAGTCCATTAGCTTTATTTATTATCAGTCGGACGCGGCGGCGTGGAAAAAGGAAACAAATCGAACGCCCCATTATTGATTAACTTGTAACTTCAAACGTCGCCGAGATTCAATTCAATGGCAAACGAGGATTGTCTAAATTTACAATACAATATTTCATGATTTATTTTTCTAAGCCACAAAACACACATTTTAAAATACAGTGGAATTGTAATAAAAATAACTCGCTTAACGAGCGACGTTTTGCATAACGAGTGACAATGAGAAGAGAAGTTCCTTCTACAACATTTTTAAAACTTGTGTTCTCATATTATGTATGTGTATTTTTGAATATATTTACACTATAAAAGTAGAAATCCAGAAATTTTGGAATGTATTAAACTCGTTAATCGAGGACTTCAAATCGCATCAAAAAAAAAACTTGAAACGCTCTTATATAACAGATAATGTATATAAAACATTGATAGTTAAAACTTGATTAAGTTCACATCTACAATTAAAACAGTTATTAATTATAACATTTTTTTTCATTACAGCATTTCATGATTTATTTTTCTTAATTTTCACAAAACACAAATTAGAAAATAATTATACGTAAAACTTGATTAATGTAACACCTCCAAAGTTGCGACAGTTATTACATTTTTTAATTTGGAAAAAAAAAACAACAACATTTTGGTGATTAATTTTCCTTTCTAAGCAACAAAACGTAAATTATTAAATAATTATAGGTAAAAATTAAGTTTTCATTTTAACACGTTTTTAATTTCTCTTTAGAAAGTCACAAAAAAAGTAAATTATAAAATAATTATAGGTAAAACTAGATTAAGTTTTAACTTTAAACGTTTCAGTCGTTCAATGATAAATGAGTATTGTTAAAATGTCTTCATAAATATGGATTAATTAATTGGAGAATAATTTCTAAATTCTGAATAATTCAATAATAATTTAAAGCAATCTAATAGGAAACATCTTTGAATTATATAACGAAATTATACAAAATTTAATTTTGTAGTTATTTAGTCAATAAATGAACTAATACTAATATTTACATGAACTCATCTTAATTTAAACTAAATATTTATTAGTTGACTATATTTTCTAATCCTATACATTAAAAATTAAGCCTATAAAATGATTTGTAATTTTTTCTTTTAGTGGGCGTTGGTAATCCGTGCTTCCAATTAAATACCAAAACTACAACATTTTAAATGTGTATTTTAAAAGTGAGTAGTGAAAAAATAAATTAATTTAATTATAGTTTTCGTGTGTTCCGTACAAGTTAGTACAGTCTGCTGTCAAGTAAATTTAGTTATGAAATCGCCGGTCTGCTTCTCCGCATAAGATTTATAGTGTTGTGATCGAAACGGTGTACACTGTGCAGCATCGTTTTTCTTCTTCTTCTTCTTCTCTGATTTCCAGGCCTACCTAGAGAACGTCGTTTCGGCACTGGCCAAAAGGAAGTGGTCCACGTACACGAGATTATAAATATATATATATATATCCTTGTAGCATGAGGTCCAAAAGCCGGGTGTTTTCGTGGACCTCATGTGCGTACTGAATCCATTAAGAGACAGCGGGTGGCGGTTAAACTCTCTTCTGACCACTGCCGACGATAAGACGCCGCTGACCCCGGCCTACACACACGCATATTTATATTCCTATACATATACACACACGTTTCTAACTCTATTTTGCTTCCAGCAAAGCCCACTACGTATGCACTACTTAGTTCTAGTTCACATAAACACTTGCTAAACACGTGCTCCATTTACTCGAAGACAAGATCACTATCTCAGCAAAGAACGAAAAAAATAATAGATACTGAAATAAAGCGGTTAAGTCTTTTCGCAAGCTGCCCTAGTATTATAATTATTATATTTTTAAACCTTTTTAGGAGTTTCTAATTGAAAGAAAAAACTAATTATTCTATATTAATGCAACTTTTAAGAAATTTTCAATAATCTAATTTTATTATGCAATATTTGAAGCTTATCTCTTATTAAAATATAAACATAATTAATTGGAAATTTTAATTTTTTTTTTACTTATTTGAAATCATCGAATTTCAATGTTTTTATATTAATAAAAATTACTTAAATCTTCCAAATTCTCAATAATTTTGGTTTCTTAACAAAGTTGTATTTAGATTTAAATTAATTTAATGTTAAATTTTATAAAAGTTATTTGAATCCAATTTCTCAAATAATTTGTCCATAAAATTGATAATATTGAGATATAGATTTAACACTTTTTTAAATGTTAATATAATTCAATCCTTTCGAATGTGTCAAAAATCAGTTCGGTCATTGAATCAAATCGATCGATTAAATAAAAGAGCGAACGCCGCGCGTTTATTGCTTAATCCAGCATTGATATCTCCACGGTTTATATCAACTTCGTACGTATCTTCGAACAAACGGCGCTTTTATCAGTTATCTACATAAGTCAACGCTCATTTCGGCTGCAATTAAAGATCATATATACCCCGAACGTGGGGAGAGTAAGGAGAGATGAAAGAAAGAAAGAAAGAGAAGAGAGACCAAATGTTTTCGGAGCGCATTCCGGCGAGAGAACCCGCGCGTTACGCAATTACTCTCGAGGACCGCATTTTTCTGTACGTGCCGCCGTCTGCATATCCAGTTCCCGTTCTTTCGGGACGGCGAAAGAGAGTTGAAAATTTAAAAAAAAAAAACAATTATTACCAAGTAATAAATAGAGGTGTACGGCACACGGTTATCTAGGGTGGAGATTGGTATCTACTTGTTTGATGCGTATTATTTAAGGGGGTTCGGAGGAAGTAAGTAATTTTGTAAATGGACTCAAAGACCTCACCCTCATCACCCTAAACTAGTAACACCGTGGCAAATCTAATGGAAATCATGCTTTTAGTTTTTTTTTTTGTAGTCAAGGGGTCGCAACATTTTTCCAATTTATTATAATTAATATATCTTATGATCATTCCGTGTAATTTCATAATTTAAACAGCATTTGATAAGATAAAACTAATTGTTTATTAGTATAAATGTCATTTCAATTATTTAAAATTATTAATTACAATTATTTTTTTGGAAATCACCATTGCTAATAAATTGCTAATAAATTGATCGTAGATATTCTTAACATTATAAAATAATATTATTTAAATTAATTTATTAAAAAATTGTAACATATAATCATAATAACAAAATCTATTGACCATAGGTTTATACGTCAATTTGTTTTTATAAAATTTTTGTACATGTAAACGACTAAAAATCTGCTCTATTGTTATTAATAATCTTACATTAATCAATTCTTAATTTGTATACACATTAATAATAATAAATTTGGTATAATTTGATAAAGAAACGGACGATTACAAATGTTCAAATAACTGTAGAAATGCATCAAACGTGAAATTATAAATATGAAAAATTGTAACGAAATATACGAAATACTAAGTTTTCCACAAAAAAAAGACGATATTAGAGACGATTAAATGTTTTTCATTACTTAAATTTCGTTAAAGATCAAAAACCACCAAGTTTAATAAACATTTATATATATTATTTGTTAAATTACTTTGCACAAATTTCATGTTCTATGTATAACAATGAACACACTAAATACTATGTGGGTATTAAAATAAAGGTGTCCTTGGAAAAAATAATCTCTTGTTTCTATACCGCATCCTGTATTTTATGCATATTATAAAGAATTAAACACTGTCAAGAGTGAAATCCCCATATTCAGTGCCCGTTACCAAAACAGACTGGAAAACCACCCCAACAGTCTCGCGTTATCCCTCCTAAACAATAGTGACACTCCCCACAGACTTAAGAGACACAACACTCTCGACCTCCCCTTTAGAAAATAAAAGTTAGTTTTATTGTTTAAATTTTCATAGTGCCGTCAAAATCAATTTTTTATTTGGGTTTTTATTGTCATCGAGTTATTTCTTTTTAGTAAACTTATAATTGTTTATAGGAAAATATCCGATGGGAAATCGTTCCGCTCCATGTTTTTATTTTGTTTTTCTGTTTTTATTTTCTTTTTTTTTCTGTCTGACAAAAACATTCAACTTATAGCCCGAGTTGGCAGGTTGTGAATGAAAAATAAAAGTTAAAAAAAAAAAAGAATTAAATTTTTA
>NW_017095469.1:45829-74563 GCF_001412225.1 Nicrophorus vespilloides
ATAATTTTGGTTTCTTAACAAAGTTGTATTTAGATTTAAATTAATTTAATGTTAAATTTTATAAAAGTTATTTGAATCCAATTTCTCAAATAATTTGTCCATAAAATTGATAATATTGAGATTTATATTTAACACTTTTTTAAATGTTAATATAATTCAATCCTTTCGAATGTGTCGAAAATCAGTTCGATAATTGAATCGAATTGATTGATTAAATAAAAGAGCGAACGCCACGCGACAGGGTTTATTGCTTAATCCAGCATTGATATCTCCACGGTTTATATCAACTTCGTACGTATCTTCGAACGAACGGCGCTTTTATCGGTTATCTACATAAGTCAACGCTCATTTCGGCTGCAATTAAAGATCATATATACCCCGAACGTGGGGAGAGTAAGGAGAGATGAAAGAAAGAAAGAGAAGAGAGACCAAATGTTTTCGGAGCGCATTCCGGCGAGAGAACCCGCGCGTTACGCAATTACTCTCGAGGACCGCATTTTTCTGTACGTGCCGCCGTCTGCATATCCAGTTCCCGTTCTTTCGGGACGGCGAAAGAGAGTTGAAAATTTAAAAAAAAAAAACAATTATTACCAAGTAATAAATAGAGGTGTACGGCACACGGTTATCTAGGGTGGAGATTGGTATCTACTTGTTTGATGCGTATTATTTAAGGGGGTTCGGAGGAAGTAAGTAATTTTGTAAATGGACTCAAAGACCTCACCCTCATCACCCTAAACTAGTAACACCGTGGCAAATCTAATGGAAATCATGCTTTTAGTTTTTTTTTTTGTAGTCAAGGGGTCGCAACATTTTTCCAATTTATTATAATTAATATATCTTATGATCATTCCGTGTAATTTCATAATTTAAACAGCATTTGATAAGATAAAACTAATTGTTTATTAGTATAAATGTCATTTCAATTATTTAAAATTATTAATTACAATTATTTTTTTGGAAATCACCATTGCTAATAAATTGCTAATAAATTGATCGTAGATATTCTTAACATTATAAAATAATATTATTTAAATTAATTTATTAAAAAATTGTAACATATAATCATAATAACAAAATCTATTGACCATAGGTTTATACGTCAATTTGTTTTTATAAAATTTTTGTACATGTAAACGACTAAAAATCTGCTCTATTGTTATTAATAATCTTACATTAATCAATTCTTAATTTGTATACACATTAATAATAATAAATTTGGTATAATTTGATAAAGAAACGGACGATTACAAATGTTCAAATAACTGTAGAAATGCTTCAAATATGAAATTATAAATATGAAATATTGTAAGGAAATATACAAACTAAGTTTTCCTTAAAAAAAATCGCTTTTTATAATCTCCAGTTTCTATGCCGCAGCATATTAGAGATGATTAAATGTTTTTCCTTTTGTCTAATTTTATATGATAAAACGTAAAGATCAAAAACCATCAAGTTTAATCAATATATATTTTAGCTCAATTATTTGTTAAAATACTTGGTTTGCACAAATTTCATGTTCTATGTATAATAATGAACACACTAAATACTATGTGGGTATTAAAATAAAAATGTCCTTGGTAAAAAAAATCTCTTGTTTCTGTACCGCATCCTGTATTTTATGCATATTATAAAGAATTAAATTTTTAATTATTAGTTATTTATGATTCGTTACGTTTGGGTGGCATTGATTAAACGTCAGCATCGTGGTCAATCTCGTAATTATTGCGCAGTCCGCATTGTATGAGGTCTTATTTTTCGAACGCTCTCGACGTGTTTCCTGAAAGCCAACTAATCATGCTTAAAGCTTTCCAACTGGAAGATTAGTATCTGGTAGTGTAATTTCGTTTTAAATGCAATAATGTGTGTGATGCGGTTGTGCAGATGCGAAGCGGCGTCGGCGGTGCCCGCTGCTTTTCTTCGAAGACCTCTTTTCTCCTCCATCCTCCGCCGATGGATGATCTCTTGCGGTTTCTTCAGTTTGCCGTGGGTGTAAAGCGATACCATACATAAACATATTATTACGCTAATTGTCCGGCATCGTAAGTTAACACCTATGGCGCGATTGGTTTCACCGCACCGCACTGCAACGAGCGTTCACATTATTGGAACGGCATATTCGGGAGAGAGACGTACTCACGTGCATTGTTCGACAGATATATACCGAGCGGGCAGTTCAGACAGACAGACCTGACAAATGCACGCCCGGACCCCGTTATAAAAATGGTAGACGGGAGCCGCTGCCCACGCTACCAACTCCATATTATATCCAGGGTACATAATAATGTTCATATCGACAGGCCGTAACAAGCGAGACCGTATTTATTGTTGTATCGCTCCGCTACCGAGAAGCCAATATGTCAGGGAATTTACATATTCAATTTTGAAAGTCCGAGAAGAGCGATCCGCGATGGGGGAGAGAAAAAAGAACGTATTATCGTAATACGTGGCAATCTTCCAAACCTACAAATAAAAAATATGAAAAGAAATAGTGAAACCGAACGAAACCCGCAGGAGATTTGCTGTACAATTGAGAGATACAGAGCGCATCATTCCAGAAACATTTAGGATTTACATAATTCAACATGCTGGAATTGAATAATCACCGATGAGAAAATATTCAAATCTATTGAATTACAGTAGTAGATTTACGTATTTTTTTCCTTTCAGTCTGGCCGCAGGCTGCATTTTCTCAGTAGCTCAATTTCGGTAGTGGTGTTGCTTTCAAATTCAATTTCATATATGTCTGTTCATTTGTATCTATTTCAAAATTTACTTTGATGTCATTCTAAATTAATTGAACAAATTTACAGAAGTTCTATTGATCACTTCAATACTTAACCCTTTTGCGAATAAGAGGCGGATAAAAGGCGCACATTTGTATCTATTTCAAAATTTTCTTTGATGTCATTCTAAATAAATTAAACTAATTTACAGAAGTTTTATTGATCACTTCAATACTTAACCTTTTGCGAATAAGCGGCGGATATATTCGCCCAAATGCAGAAAGTATGCTTATAAAAATCGGATGCAAGCTTTGACTCAAAGTGACCCGTCTATAGTAAATACGATCTTGAAATATCATTTCAAAGTGTTTCCTTATTCAATTTCATATATGTCTGTTCATTTGTATTTATTTCAAAATTTACTTTGATATCATTCTAAATTAACTGAACAAATTTACAGAAGTTCTATTGATCACTTCAATACTTAACCCTTTTGTGAATAAGAAGCGGATAAAAGGCGCACATTTGTATCTATTTCAAAATTTTCTTTGATGTCATTCTAAATTAATTGAACAAATTTACAAAAGTTTTATTGATCACTTCAATACTTAACCCTTTGCGAATAAGCGGCGGATATAATCGCCCAAATGCAGAAAGTATGCTTATGAAAAATTGTATGCAAGCTGACACAAAGTGACCCGTCTATAGTAAATACGATCTTGAAATATCATTTCAAAGTGCTTCCAAATTCAATTTCATATATGTCTGTCACATTTGTATCTATTTCAAAATTTACTTTGATGTCATTCTAAATTAATTGAACAAATTTACAGAAGTTCTATTGATCACTTCAATACTTAACCCTTTGCGAATAAGAGGCGGATATATTCGCCCAAATGCAGAAAGTATGTTTATGAAAAATTGTATGCAATCTTTGACACAAAGTGACCCGTCTATAGTAAATACGATCTAGAAATATCATTACAGTGTTTCCAAATTCAATTTCATATATGTCTGTCACATTTGTATCTATTTCAAAATTTACTTTGATATCATTCTAAATTAATTGAACTAATTTACAGAAGTTTTATTGATCACTTCAATACTTAACCCTTTGCGAATAATCGGCGGATATATTCGCCCAAATGCAGAAAGTATGCTTATGAAAAATTGTATGCAAGCTTTGACTCTAAGTGACCCGTCTAGTAAATACGATCTTGAAATATCATTTCAAAGTGCTTCCAAATTCAATTTCATATATGTCTGTCACAATTGTATCTATTTCAAAATTTTCTTTGATGTCATTCAAAATTAATTGAAGTAATTTACAGAAGTTTTATTGATCACTTCAATACTTAACCCTTTGCGAATAAGCGGCGGATATATTCGCCCAAACGCAGAAAGTATGCTTATGAAAAATTGTATGCAAGCTTTGACACAAAGTGACCCGTCTATAATAAATACGATCTTGAAATATCATTTCAAAGTGCTTCCAAATTCAATTTCATATATGTCTGTCACAATTGTATCTATTTCAAAATTTACTTTGATGTCATTCTAAATTAATTGAACTAATTTACAGAAGTTTTATTGATCAATTCAATACTTAATACTTTGTGAATAAGCGGCGGATATATTCGCCCAAATGCAAAAAGTATACTGTAAATTATATATAAGCTTTGACGTGAGTAAATAAAACACGCCACTACATAGCACACGTCAAATAGTTCCTTCCGCAAAGTGTTTATGAACACTTTATCAGGATAATCCTGATAAATATCTGAAATTTTAGACGCATCAACTACTATTGCTTCAGTATAGAAACAATAGTAGTTGGTACACCTGATATACTTGAAAAGTAAAATACTATTTCTATTAACTGAGAATTATTTCAATTTATTTAAGTAATTTTATATACATATTGCAATAGATGATTGATTTTCTGAGTTATTATTAAAGTATAGTAGTAGATGAAATGCTTTTAAGAAATACTTAAATTAGGGTCAATGAAAATTGATGAATTTCCTCAAAAAAAAGTGTATAAATCAAGCAAACAAAATAAGTATGGAGATGGAATAAATTGAAAAGTGAATTGAAATTATGTAATGCAGATAGGAAACGCATTACGTGCGAGTACGGAAATATTCTTTATCAAGGAAGTGAATTGCAGATTGCCAATCGATTCCACATAATGTATTCAAATGGTAAAAGCAGCTGAAAACGTCCATTACACTACACTAAATTCAAAATTAATTAACCAATATAACGAATAAATAACGTCAACGCAAATATTACCTTGCGAATCCTCAATTTGCAAAATACATATTGAATAATAAATTGAATGCAAAATACGATTATTATATCAACATTGACACCGTTCCAACCGTTTACTTTATAATATCATAATTGAAATGTATCGAATTAACGTGCTAATTACACCTGACTAATTTACGCACGCAAATTGAAATCATTCAAATTACTTTGTTTTTGTTTTTTTTTGGCTTCTCTCGTCGTTGTAAGTTATGCGCCTCATTACGTAAATTGCGTTTTCAGAGACAAAAGTAGGTCCGAACGTATTCATTAATTCTGTTTTAAATATTTATGCGCGTTCCGTATAATTCCATTGTGTTTATTCGGAGATGGAGCGCTTTGCATCAATTACAATACAATAAAACACGGGAAAAATTAGTTCACCTTTGCGTGTTTCGAGAGAAAAATTACGGAGAGATATTTACGATGCGCATATGAATCACCGCTATTTGTCTTTCTTGATATTATTATTATTAATTCTACTACTACTACTACGGATTTGTTTACCACAGACTTCAGTAAAAATACTTATTTTTGCTTCAAAAGACAAAATGTGTAAAATTTATATGAAATATTACAAAAAACATAAATAATTGATACAATATCGACAATTAATTCAAAAATATAATAATTTATAAAATATGACATTTTTTATTAGTCTTTTTTATAAATTTTGAAAATGTATATATATTTTTTTTAAATTCATACATATTTTTAAATGAAATTGATAATTAGGCAATAAAATTTTCATTACAAATATAGGAAAAAAAGTAAGTGAAATAGTGCATAAGTAAGATTTTGTCAATTTAAACAATTTAATTGAGAAAATTTCATTATTAAAAAGAATATGTTAAAAGTAAAATTGGGAATTATTGCTTTTCCAATTATCATGAAAAATAAAATAGAAATTGAAATATTCACTAAATTTTATTATCACATACTAAAATTCTAACAAATCTTAAAATTCGTTAAAATAAAAATGTATTTTTGAAAAGTGTAGAAACATTAATTACACATTCATTTCCGATTCGTTAATTAATGGAATGAATAAAATAAATATTGAACATCTGCTATGTTCAATATTCAATACGAAAATACTATAAATAAATTTATAATTGATATAAGGAAATTTCTGAAAATCATGATTAAAAAACATGTGAATTAAAATGTGATTGACTAATTAGACCGTTAGTACTACGAATGGGTCAGAGTGACCCGCGATTTGCAGTTTATTGTAATTTAATTGTGTTGACTTCTAGCTAATATTTTCTAGTGCACTTTTCAGTAGGAGACTTTTTCTTGTAGAATTTATTACGGGTCAAAGTAACTCGTCTATAGTTAATTCAATCTTGAGATATTGTCAATATTTGGATTTTAAAGTGAATAACTTTGGTTTTTAATATTTAATAAACGACTCATTTTGACCCATAGGTAAGGTGTTTTTATTTAATTGTTCGAAGTAGTTACAGATTAATGAATAAAATACATATTGAACATTGCAGAATTGAATATGAAAAAACCGAAATTAAATATATAATTGCTATAAGTAAATTGATGATTGAAAAACAAGATGTGTTTCACTAATTAGCTCGCAAGTACTGCGGATGGATCATAGTGATTCACTATTTGGATTATATTGTAATTTAATTGTGAGATTGACTACTAGTTATTAAAGTGCACTTTTCAGTAGGAGACTTTTTATTGTAGAATGTATTAGGGATCAAAGTGACCCGTCTATAGTAAATACGATCTTGAAATGTCATTTTACAGTGAATAACTTTGGTTTATAATATATAATAAACGGGTCATTTTGACCCATACGTAAGGTGTTTTATTTTATTTATTTGTTCGTAGTAGTTACGGATTAATGAATGAAATAAATATTGAACATTGCAGAAAATATAACAAAAAACTGAAACTAAATATATAATTGCTATAAGTAAATTTCTGGAATTGATGTTTGAAAACAAACAAAAAAAACATGTACATTCAGACGTATATCTCATTTATCAAGTGATACTACGCAAGAGAACATCTGGAATTCCGACTAGAAATTGATTTGTCGTTCCAATTTAAATCGTATTAATCTAATTAAAATATCCATGCATATTTATCGAACACATTTATACGCATTTTCTCATCGTTCGAAAACGAGTTTTCGCGCGCAATTATTGATTAAAAAAAAATGAAATATGAAACGAAAATAGTTCGAAATGCAAAACAAAAAAACAATAATTTATGGCGTTTTATGTAAATAACGCACAAAAATACGAAACGTTTCAGCATTAACGATAACAAATTATTAAATATTAAAACTAATATTACACATTACGGCGATAATAAATTGATTCGCCAATGATGTATCACGCTTATTATATTATATACAAGTCTCTCCAATTACTTTTAAACGATCATCATTTTTGCATACATTTTATTCCTTATTTCAGTATGCAAATTATAATACGCGTTATTTCTTTAATCCTCGTTTCAGGGCCATCATTAAATAATAATCCTAAAGTATTATTGAAGCGAATTTTTATACAATTATATAAATAAAGTCATTTGAAACAGGAAATTAGTGAAATTGAAATAGTAATGAAATAAATTTGCATTATTCCATAATTAAGACATATTTATTGATTCTTTGACTGTGTTTGTTTTATTTATACTTTTTTTCGCTTTTGATAAATCGATTAAATTCAGAATGTTTGTATTAATGAAAGAAAGACAGAGGTCGACGGAGACGAATAAAGAAACGGACGGAAAACGTGTATGTTGTATGTTATAACCTGAGTAATGTATCCCGAATCGGGCATGACAAATAATACGGCTTTCGTTTAATAATGCATAAACAATTATTTCAAAATGCTAATTGTCAAAGAGAGGTATTTACCATTACGACACACGTAGGCCATTTATCACTGTTGCTATTTTAG
The DNA here is from genome assembly GCF_001412225.1 of Nicrophorus vespilloides. Classification (NCBI taxonomy): domain Eukaryota; kingdom Metazoa; phylum Arthropoda; class Insecta; order Coleoptera; family Silphidae; genus Nicrophorus; species Nicrophorus vespilloides. The sequence goes on from NW_017095469.1 coordinate 53,799, forward strand.
CACGTTAATTAATAAACAGTAATGTCTTAAAAGCATTTAATCACTCAGCCTCGAACAGCCTCAGCACTCGGATATAGAAATGCATGCTTGCTTGCATGCATACACAATAATACACTGTCTACGAAACAGTCGGTACACGAATTTATTAAATCTATTGGGAAATAGTTCATTCAAATTCTAAATTATTACAACATTTATTTAAAAAAAAATCCTTTTTCTATGAGAATTTTTGCTAAATAATTATTAAAATGGAAATAATGAAACTGTATGTACTTCTAAAATCATTAAAAATATTACTAAAGATTTCTTGTGTAAAATTCAAATTATACAGTTATAAGTGATTAAGAATTTATGTCTTTAATTTGAGCACATTTATTGAAAAATACGTTTTCAGCATAGAATATTGAATATTCAGATTAATGACGAAACTTTACTGTAGATTTCTAAATTATTACAACATTTATTTTTAAAAAATTCTTTTTCTATGAGAATTTTTGCTTAATAATTATTAAAATGAAAATAATGAAACTGTATGTACTTCTAAAATCATTAAAAATAAAACTATTACAAAATTATTTATAAGTTATAAGTGATGAAGAATTAATGACTTTAATTTGAGCAAATTTATTGAAAAATACGTTTTCAGCATAGAATATTGAATATTCAGATTAATGATGAAACCTTACTGTAGATTTCTAATAAACGTTTTCTGTTGATTTCTAGTGAAAAAAATGATTATTTTTTAAGAATCTAAAGAGCAGATTGTCTCTATAATTGCATATAGCAAGCTATTTTGATAAAAAAAGTGCGGCTCCCCAATCTCACTCTAAAAATAGAGAATATAAATCTACGTGCGGCAACTTAGAGCTTTTCTAAACAGGAAAGTGGCTCTTTTCTTCAAGAAGGTTGCCGACCCCCTGACATATAACAATAATGAACGTGAATATTAAAACTAAAACTTTGGTAAATTAATATCATATTCTTAAAAAAAAAGATATTTTCAAAAATAAAATTACTTTTTTGTGCATTTGATTTGAAACGTTGTGAAAATTATTTTTGTTATAATTATTTAAAATTATATAATATTATTATCACGATATAAGAACAGTATATAACACAATTGAATAATCAAACTCTTTAGAATTTTATTAAAAGGTAAATCCACAATATATAATAAGATTACATAAATAGTTAAATATTTTGTCTATTTTCAAAATAACTATAAAATTGTAAATTGTAAATGAATATTTGGAATATAATAAGCAGAAAAAGCTGATCTATAGATACTATAGATAATCATGAATTTATAAGAGTTTTAATCTAAAGGGTAACTGTATATAAAAATAACCAACAAATTTTAAAAAATTAAAATTGAGTCATACAATCGATTTTCAATTTAAGAAATTTGCAAAGATTACACTCATAATTGACTCTGTTGTGATTTACTTAGAAAATTTCAATTTTTAAGATGTATATAATTTAATAGAAAAAAAAATGTTTTTTTTCATAGATTGTTGTAAAAAATCACTGCCATAATCAATTTAACTTATAAATAAAGTTAATATTACTTTTTAAGCATTAACTTTCATATGATTTTTTTGTATATTCTAAACAAAAATATAGAAAAATTTATTGTATAACAACATATAAAGGGTTGTTTAATTAAAAGAGTGACGAAATTACTTTGAGAATAAATATACTTCAATAGTTGCAATAGGAATGACCATTTCGTAAGTCAAGAGAAGTATTTACTATAGTGTATATATATGTATGTATAATTGGTTAGATTGTGGTGTCAATAAGTTAGGTCTAAGTAAATTGCGTGAAACGTGTATCGACGACAGACGGTGCCGTTCCGTTTGATAAGTCTTATAAGAATGCGTACGCGTCTGGATCGAGACTCCCGTTTAATTGATAGACAATAAATAAAGGCGACTTTGAAAATCAGAGCCCGTGCATAAATCTCGACCTCCTTAACGCACTCTCCGGTACAGCCTACTCCACTATTACGGACTCTTTATTAACGACTACACAGGTGTATTAGACGCGAGGAATTTATTAGGGTGGTATTTATTGCCTCGAATACAAATTGAAATTTACGGCAAATAATTATTTAAATCATCGAACAAGTAGAAAAAAGTGGACGGTGGTAGTTCGGCAACAAGAACAGAACCGATGGATGAGCTAAAGAGAAGAAACAAAGATAAACAGAAAAGTGAAAGAGAGAGAGAATTCAATACCATTGTAATCGTATTTCGTCTCGAAACATTCCGCACCGTTTTCTTGTTGCTCGTTGTTCGGCGTTCTTTTTTTATCTCTTCTTTATTTGTTGTTGTTGTTGTTGTTGGTGAGGCGGTTCGGGCACAAAACGCAAATAGAATAATATCGGAGCAATTTTACTACCGCGACTCTCGTCCCGTATCGAATTTTATCGTCGAAATAAATTCCGGTTCGTTGTCAGGGCCGATGAAATTTACGAGTCGTGTATGTAAATATATAAATGCATGTTTATATAAAGCGGCGGTCATATTGACTGATTCCGCCAGTTCCATCCAAGCATCTGGATGTGTGTGTGTTTGTGTGTGCATGTATAAGGATGTGTGTATGCGCAAGTGAAATACATGCTTGCATGTGTGTGTGTGTATGAGCCCCCTTGGATCGCATGCGGAGCATTAAAATGTGATTTACTGCGAAACTAGGAAGTTCCACATAAATCACCGACCAAAAACTAAATCATAACGAGCGAAAAAGACCGAAAAGATGAAAGAACAAGAGCAGTTGGGAAAAGAATTTTATTTATATAGATGGGGTGGTTCAAGAAGATCTTGAATGGAGATTTTCAGAATATAAAACTAAGAGTTTTAAGTTTATTAGAGTTTGGAAGCGTTTAAGGAATTTGGTAAAGTTTGGTAGAGTTTGGAAGAGTTTAAGGAATTTAGTAAAGTTTGGTAAAGTTTGGTAAAGTTTGGTAAAGTTTGGTAAAGTTGGTAAAGTTTGGTAAAGTTTGGTAAAGTTTGGTAAAGTTTGGTAGAGTTTGGAAAGTTTGGTAAAGTTTGGTAAAGTTTGGTAAAGTTTGGTAAAGTTTGGTAAAGTTTGGTAAAGTTTGGTAAAGTTTGGTAAAGTTTGGTAAAGTTTGGTAAAGTTTGGTAGAGTTTGGAAGAGTTTAAGGAATTGTAAAGTTTGGTAAAGTTTGGTAAAGTTTGGTAAAGTTTGGTAGAGTTTGGAAGAGTTTAGGTAAAGTTTGGTAAAGTTTGGTAAAGTTTGGTAAAGTTTGGTAAAGTTTGGTAGAGTTTGGAAGAGTTTAAGGAATTTAGTAAAGTTTGGTAAAGTTTGGCAAAGATTGGTAATGTTTAGTAAAGTTTTTTTCGACCTTAAAAAAAGAAAATTGATTTAAAATTGTACCTATTTAATTATAAACTATATATAAATAAAATAATTACATAATAAATTACCAATCAATTATCTTAGATTTAGTAATTTTTAAAATTACCTAAACTAAATGGCTTGAATGTAATTTTGAATCCTGCAATGTTCAAAATAAACTTATTAAATATACATTTACAATTGACAACAATGTATGCATCATTTAGAAGCTAAAGTGTGCTAATGACAAAGACCGTCGTACGTGACTTGAACAATAAAGAAAGTACTCTCTCTCACACAAACACACAAAAAACGAAGTAATAAACAATATTTATTAACCAAACAAGAAAAAAAGGCTATCAACCTTCACATGATTTACTCTCTGTATTTTCTATTACAGAGATCATATTTTGTCAAAGTATTGAATTACAATTGTATGACTTACTAATCTATATATTATTCAATGATTTATACTTAAGTCACAAAATTAAAGGAAATGTTAGTCAGATGGAAAATATGTAAAATTTTATATAAATAAACTGTCTTGAATGTTAAAGAGCATTAATATAATTATATAATGTCTAGTTAGTAACAATTGTACTTGAATTGTAGTGTAAATTAATAAAATTTCTGTTTTTCTTCATAAATATTTCAATTCTTATATATTAAGATTCAAATTTTTAAATTTTGCTTTATCTGCAAATTAATTACAAAATAATTGTATATTTTCTTATTAATTAACAATAAGATACTTAAGTCATCTTATTAAATTTGGTTTGATTTTGGTAAAGTCAAATATTTCTGTTTATAAAATCAATATTTAATGATTAATTTTGCACATTTTTTTAACTGCAATTATTTATTACATAATTTTACATTAAATAACAAGAATAGTTGCAAAATTTCCCTATAAAATTGTAACCGACCATACGAAATTTTTCAGTCATCTTTTTAAGACATATTACTAAACATTTGACACCAGAAGGTCGCCCATCCAAAAACGTTGTAAAAATTTATTACATAATCAAATTTTAAATACTTATTTACAAAAATGTAAATGGATTTTGAAATGATTATACCAAAAATCAATTACGACCACCCATGGACGACTGCGTGAAATTGATCGCGTCGTTAAATTACAATTCGAAAGCGCCGAAATCGATTTGCTAAACGGAAAGTGTGGGTTTATTTGGATAATTCGCGTTGCGTACACAATTCACGCTTAATAACATACACACACACAAAAAAAAGTAATAGAAAAGAACACACATACGCACAGACACAAAAAAAAACTATTGGAATTTTTGTTTTTTCCATTATCCAAATTACCGCATTGTTTGCGTGCCCATTTGCACGCATCGAAGCGTGAAGGAAGGAAGGATTCGGCGTAGCGCGTAAACGTTGCGTAACGCAGCCCGAGGGGAAAAAATGCGAACAGTTTTTTGTTTTTAATTTTATTTCGGTTCGAGGAATGTGCGTGTAATAAATAAATCCTTTGAGATCCTGCTGCAAATGTACGTTTCGCAGCAGTATCGTTCGTAATTTGTATTTGCAAATGGCGGCATAATTTCCGAGGAACGAGAGCGTCGTCGTCCATTTGCTCGGTGTAAATCCAGAGTTCCAGTTGGGCTTAGCCGATTAGAAAACGAACGAGAGCATGCGATTTGCCACCGGATTTATGGGATTATGTGCGCATGCATACACGCACTCACATCTATATCTCTCTGTCTGCATGTGTATGTGTGTATATGTGTTTGTATGCGAATGCATACAAACACATATAAATATTTCCCCATAAACAATTGGCGCGAGAAAACGCATTAGATTAGAGCCGAGCCGAGCAAATTAAATAAATCCTAAATGAATACATATGTACGTGATAAATATTTATACGCCTGCCTCAGCCACTAACACCAATACCAAATACAGAAACGAAGGTAAAATAGCGTGAAAGCTTTGTCATGTTCTGTCAAGCTCAGTCATAAGTAACAATTAGTGCCATTCAGGCAGCCCGAGTCGAGCGTATGTGCGTCGTCTGTGATAATAGGAGCCTATTCATTTTCCGACCGTGTCAAAGCTTAACTGTCCTTCCTCTTCTCTCGCTGCTCCTGCCTGCTTCTTCTTTCTCGCCAAGATGAACCGCAGACCCGGTTTTGTCATCTAATTAGCTTCTATTAAACAAATACATATTCACACTTAACACCACGTAATCATCTGCAGATGTTATAACCACCCTTAATAATCACTAAAATCTATGCAATGTATGCTATAAGATAACTAATCTCAGAACTATGAACATTCTAATCTAAAAGTTCTATATATTAATGTAAAATATAAGATAATTGCGAAGTTAATTTGATTGTACTTGCATCACAAAAATAAAGTGCTATACACTGATAATAATAATTTATTTATTGTTTTTAATTGAAATATAAAATTTGATGAAATTACGAAACAATTATTAAATTATTTTAATTAATTTTACTGAAATCTACTAATAAAACAAAACTAATTCCAATTGTAATTATACATATGATTTACTTTTATTTCAATAATGCTTCAATTTGAGCAAAATTTAGAATTATTTTCAAAGAAAAATTAAAGAACTAAATTTCTAAATGAAATCTCTTAATGAGATAATTTAAATTACAAATATAATTAGAAACATGCTTTATATTTTAGAATAAAAACAATTCTTTCTAGATTGCTTTAATTTGAGTGAAATTTGGAATTATGTTCGAAGAAAATTTAAAGAAATAAAAATAATTTAATTTCTTTATTTTTGTAATTTTTATTTATGTAATTGAAAAACATGATATTACTTAATTAATTAATTATTTCAACATTGTAATTATTGCTAACTGAAATCTATTAATATTTCGAGATTTCTCCAATTTGAACGAAATTTCACATTATACAATTTCGTATAATTGTAAAAGAATACTGATTACAATTATAATACTTTACTTTTACAAAAACTAAAAAACATTCGTTTCTAGAATGCTCTAATTTGGACTTATTGTCGATGAAAAACCAATGAAATAAAATTAATATAAATACTTCATTTCACATTATAAAATGTCATCTAATTGTGAAATTAGCTCAGTTATTTAATTATTTTGTATATTCTTAGTAACTGAAAAATATTAAGAAGAAACTACTAATTTCATAAATACATATGTTCATTCCACATCATAAAATTTCATGTAATTGTAAAAATATCAATTAATTAATTATTTTATATATTGTAATTATTACCAATTAGAATGTATTAACGAGATAATACTAATTCCAATTAGAAATATGTTTAGGTTTTATAATCACAGCACACTTTTTTTTTTCCAGATTGCTCCAATTTAAGCGAAATTTTGAATAATTTTCGAAGAAATTGCTTCATTTCATTCTATAAAATTCCATCTAATTATGAAATTAACTCATTTTATTACTTATTTTATATATATTGTTGCTAACTGAAAGATCTATTAACGAGAAACTATTAATTCCAATTAGAATTTAAAAAAATATATCCTTTACTATTTACTATTACTACATTTATTTTGAAAAAAAAAAGAAATAATAAAATGTAATTGTAAAAAAATCAATTAATTAATTATTACAATTATTATGAATTAGAATGTATTAACGAGATAATACTAATTCCAATTAGAAATATGTTTAGGTTTTATAATAATTACAGCACACTTTTTTTCAAGAATACTCCAATTTAAGTAAAATTTTGAATTTTTTTAAGAAATTGCTTCATTTCATTCTATAGAATTCCATCTAATTATGAAATTAAGCCAGTTAATTACTTATTTCATGTATATATATTAATTAATTAATGAGAAACTACAAATTCCAATTAGTAAAAAAATATATCCGTTACTATATACTATTACTACGTTTCTTTCGAGATTGCTCCACTTTGAACGGAATTGGGAAATATGTTTGAAGAAAATTAAATAACGAGAAAAAAAATATGCCATGTGTGCGATCGCATTAACCCACATCGATACCTTCTATTGATAACCGTGCAAAACCGAGGGCATTTAATGGTATTCAATGATTCACCTCCGCTGCACTTTATTAGGTCTGCTTCACGCCATTATTATTATTATTACTATTACTACTTCCATTATCTTTACGAGGGAATCAAAGAGACCGGAGAGCCGCGCACACGCACATAATTTATGTCCTAAATTGGAGCTCCAGCAACAATACATTTTTTTCCTATAAAACTAGAACTTGACACAAAATCCCAGATTGTATTTCACAAATGATGAAAGAAAATGAGAATAAATGGAAATACAGTGGAACCTCGCTTTACAGAAATTTTGGAAAAGTTTAATCTGTTCCAAAATTTCTGGATTTTTTACTCCTATAGTGAATCATATTCAAAAATACACATAATATGTGTACACAAGTTATAAAAATGATGTAACAGACGCAAAATCCGGGACTTCTCTTCTCATCGTCACTCGTTATGTGAAACGTCGCTCGTTAAGCGAATCATTTTTCTTACAATTCGTTAAGCGAAGTTCAACTGTACTTAAAAGCAGCATTATCTTCAATTAAATCGCGTTGCGAGGAAAAAAGATAAAAATAAATACGAAAATGGTATTGCGAATTATTTCAGTTCGCCACTATTAATCACCGCAGATTCCATCTCGGGCGAAAATTATTATTATACATACATACACGCTCCATATACGGACGATTTGAATCGATTTTTTTTCTCTCATCTCATCTCTTCTCTTCTCATCTTCACGCAGTATTTCAATATGTATACGGGCACAATAACTTAATTAAAAAATAAATACATTTCTTAATTGCGTCGAGGAGAAGCAATTAATTATTCTCGCTCGTCTATTTTACGTGAGGGAATTAATAATCGATACCACCTCGTTTGTATTTTACTTCGATTTATTTATATTTTCATTGCATCTCCTTTTCTCATCTCTCTTTGATTGGAAATTTAAAACCGGCCTTTTAACGGTTCACGCATTCCGCGGTGTAATTTAATTAACATTCACAGAAAAAAATAATGAAACAAGGACAATATTACAAGTTTAATTTTTAAATTAAATTAAATGCAGTTTATATAATTGATTCACAAACTTTATAATAATAATAATAATCTTTATTAGTTGCAATGCAACCAAAATCATAAATTGTCACAATAAATCATATAAAAAGAAATGCAGTTTGAATAAGAAAATAAGACGTATATATATGTAAATATAAAAAATAAGAAATTATAAATTAAGACAAATAAAAGTAAATCTTCTCGAAATAAACAAATAATAATATATTCCCTAGCATAATTCGACTGAAGAACGATCAAATTGGCCCAGGCATGGTCTATCTACCCTTCATGACGAAAGACCCGGCCGTCCCCTGATTCACATCCGTAACAGACTCCCGCTTCCGGTCATCCACATCAAACATTAGAACATAAAAATGATGTCCCGAAAAGCAGACGCATGTTTCAACATTAAAGTTGTCTATAAATCGTCTTTTCGAGCGCTGCAGTAACTTTGAGTAATTTTCTGCATTCTTTGCATAATTTTTTGTATAATTTTGTTCTACTAACTTTAATCAAGTAGATTACAAATATTGTATGAAAAGTAATGAAGTTAAACAGACAGTGTTATTAAAATTTAGAAAATTAGTAAAATATACGAAATATGACATTACATAATATATAAGTTAACAAATGTAAGCAATATAACTTTTAATATTGAATCATTAACTCGGTAATTAGATGTAAAAATCTAAGAATTAATTACAGCAATTTGTTTAGTAATTCAGAAATAAATCCATATTTAATTTAAAAATATCTAATAGACTAATAATGTATTTCTGTTATTTTTTAATAAATATTCTAAAAAACGAGAACATTAAAACACTGAAAATACTACTTCCTTTGGTCAAATAATGTTTAAGCTGAAATTAATCTTTGTCACTAAAAAAAAACTATGAATATTATTCAATAAATAAACTTAATTTAGAATTAATATATAAATATCATTTTGTTCAATCCTATATGATACTTTGCAAGTAACTTGTAAAGTATGGCAAAGTATATAAACAATATGTGTGTACAGTTATAATAAATAGTTTCGTAAATAATTTTCCAAATTACTTTTATAAGTACGAGCATTTCGCTTAACGAGCAAAATTAATTGTAATAAAAATTAATTTGTTTGAGAAAACTGTAATTGGATTGAGAAAAATCAATATTTCCATAAAAAAAATTACAATAAAATTAAAAAATGTAATTTTAATAGGAATATACTTGATTTCCAAATAATATTTTAAAAAAATCATGCACTAACTGAATTATGTTCAAGTTTTTATTAAAATATTATAAAGAAAAATTAAAGTTTCAATGATATTATTATATGAATAAAGTTAATTTCGAAAATCATAAAGAAACATAATTATTTCAATAAATATATGTTAATTTAATTATGCAAAAGGTTCTATTGTTATACGATTAAGAAATATAGAGAAATAAAAAAAAACTTGAAAACTTCAATGAATGTATAATTCGAGAGTGAGTGGATTATAAGAACAATCTTCAATTACACAACGCATGCATGTTTCCATTGAACACGTGTCAGGTGAGCAGATTTATGGGCATTCTGCGATGGCAATTTGTTTTGGAGCGTGTGGAATATTTCATTGATAAAGTTGCAAATTACAATGCATTATTGCATTTGGAATCAGAATGCTGGAGGATTTATTTGAAATTCTAATCGCCTCTATACCACTTTATGACCGTCCAATTAGAGATCTATTGTTCGAAGGTTGGCATTTCCCTTGGCGTCAGATTAATCGGACGAACGTAAATATATCTATGTATATATATAAAAAAAAATATAAGAGGAATTAACAAACACAAAGAAGCGAAGGACATTCGAAGCAATAAACGGATTAATTTCCGGTGTTTCAAACAGGAAAAGCGCTGTCCGTAGGAATTCCCAAGTTGCCTTCATCCCTTCGTCCCTATATTTTTTGCTGTTGATGGACGTTGCACGGAAGGGTGGACAACGTGGCAACGATAATAGCCCGAATTATACGATTCGAATTAGGGCAGGAAGTCGGCATTACCTGCTCGATGGCTTCCCTAAACGCTCGTGAACAATTCGAACGCGTCATTAACTTCCACACGTAATTACACGCATTTATATTTTGCATCCATTATGCAAGGACCTCCGTCGATGAGTTGTATTCTTTTCACAGTCGTTGCTGTTATTCTCATCGAACGGGAGGACGGATTCGTCATTTGTTGATTATTCGTTTGGTAATTAGTGAGCACAATGTTGCGGTGATTTTTCAGTTGAGTGAACTGAAAAAGTGCTTTCAGGATGCGGGACTTCTCTCCATTGGTAAACGAAGAGCGCAAGCGTTACACACGGATTAAATCCAACCAATCCTCACAGAACACTAATCTTCAAACTGTGTGTTCCTCTTCAAGGATTCCATAAATCAAAATCCAAATTCGAATACATTTTTTAAGAATTTTTCTACTTCTGCTATATTCCACCAATCTCCAATATATCATCAAACTGTATTCCGCTTCAAGGATTTTGTAATACAAAATTTTGCAGAATTTCTGACAACAAAATTCTCACAAATCTTCAAGCATTTCGTAACTAAAAATTCGACAATTTTTTTCAAAGAAATTTTCTACTTGCTCTATATTCGTAAGTCAAAATTTGACAGAATTTACGAATAAAATCTCCACTTGTACTATATTCAATCAATTTTATCAGTTCTTAAAACTAAATTTCCTGCAAATGAAAATTAAATAGAATTTTCTAAAAAACTCTCCACTTCTCTCCATATTCAATCAATATTCATAGATCTTCAAACTACATTCCTCTTCAAAGATTCCGTAACTCAAAATTCGACAGAATATTTGAATTCAATCAATCTTCATATATCTTCAATATGTATTCCACTTCAAGAATTCTGTAACTCAAAATTCGAAGCAACTCAACACTTGTACTATATTCAATCAATTTATAAATATTCAAACTGTGTGTTCCTCTTCAAGGATTCCATAAATCAAAATCCAAATTCGAATACATTTTTTAAGAATTTTTCTACTTCTGCTATATTCGACCAATCTCCACTTATCTTCAATCTGTATTCCGCTTCAAGGATTTTGTAATACAAAATTTTGCAGAATTTCTAACAAAAAAATTCTCACAAATCTTTAAGCATTTCATAACTAAAAAATCGACAATTTTTTTCAAAGAAATTTTCCACTTAGATTAATCTTCATAGATATTAAAACTGAATTCCTCTTCAAAGATTTCGTAAGTCAAAATTTGACAGAATTTTCGAAAAAACTCCATTTCTACTATATTCAATCAATATTCAAACTGCATTCCTCTTCAAAGATTCCGTAACTCAAAATTCGACAAAATATTTGAAGAAATTCTACACATGTACTATATTCAATCAATCTTCATAGATCTTCAAAAAGTATTCCACTTCAAGAATTCTGTAACTCAAAATTCGAAGAAACTCAAGACTTGTACTATATTCAATCAATATTGTATTTCTCTCCAAGGATTCCGTAACTCAAATTTCCACTTAAGTTTGGAAGAAACTTTCCACTTATAGTACCAATCTTCAAACTGTATTCCTATTCAATCAAAATTCAGAAGAAGTATTCTACTTGTATTAAATTATATAATTTTCCAAATCTTCCCATTTCAAGGATTCGAAAGATTGAATGAAGATTAAGTTTAACATTTTTTCTATCAATAATGATATAATTTCGAAATTAAACAAAGTGTGAGAGAACATAAATAACCGTTTTTAAGAATCTATAATTAACTTTTCATAATTCTAAATTTATAGCCTATTACAAAGCATAGCTAATACTGAAACCCATTAATAACGAGTCACTGTGTAAAAGGAAGCGAATTTAATAAATGCATGATGGAATCCGCAAAAAGCAAGGTCAAAACTAATGTCAAGGAATTGGATGATGCATATTATTGTTTATTGTATTTTTTTTATATTATGGTTATTTGGATCCGTTGAAAAGAAAGTTGCAAACTGCGTTATTGTAATAGAAAATGATTGCATGACATTTAAAAGAGGTGCTTCGGGTGAGGGAAAAAATGGTATGCGCGAGATGCAGAGTATTTATTAATATTTACATTAAAGTGGCCATTCTTGGCCGCTGTAAATGTCACAATACATCCAAAGAAAAGAAACGGTAATTGCAAAATAACATATAACTTAGTGTGTGTCTGTATTGTGCTTTGTGTCTGTGCATATACATATTACGTATGTGTATATGTGCCTCTCTCATAGGTGATAAAAATGCATGAGATATGTGGGCGATGCAATATGCATATGCAATAAGCGCACTCGACATCTAATTCCTGTTATTTATCGGACTGTGTTATTAGTTTGCCCTCCCGCAGGTTTCCAGAATGCCGCCGCACGGCTCAACCCTCTTCTTTTCCTGGTCGGGGGGGAACCTTTCGCAAAAGATCTCTTCATTTTCCTCTCCTACTCATCACCAAGAGATGCACGATACTCTTGCTAGCTACTCTCTTCTGTAATTACCTGAAACGCTTCGCACCCACCTGGACTGTGAGAGCAGCAGCAGCAATAATGGATATGCCACCATTTAAATGGATTAGCTTCTATTATATAACGGCAATTTGCTATTCATATTGTACACTGAAATATCACCTATCAAAGCTATTATAAAAATCATGAAATCTTATTTGGAGAATAGAAAGTTTCCGGTTCGAATTACATTTAAACCTATTATATCATTGTAGCTTTGTTTGCTATCACAACTACTTGCAATGTTCCAATTACAATTTGATGACATAACAACTTTGGAAATTCATTATTTCTATTACAAAAAAAAACTGAAATTTGTGAATGTTCTACTGGTTCATAATTAAAAAATAGATTAAAATGTACAAATTAATTACTTATTTGTTGCAATATTAATAAAGTAGTTTTAAAATGTTGTCTAGTTTCAATTGATTCAAAATTTCATGGGACATTTAAGTAAAACATCAGTGATCACCATGCGTATAATAACGTTAATTAAAAAAAAGGCAATTTCCTTAATGGGTTTCCTATTGTAGTAGGAATTAGCCAGGAAATAATCTCGTTGCTTCTTTCATTCGGTGTATCTATATATATATTTTTTGTAATTCACTTTTATTGGTGTCCGTTTCGGGTGACCGGTTGTTTTATGAGAATGGTTTTATTATGAATAGCATCGGGGGTCACATCAACAAGTTGTTAAAGCCGGGGGAACAATGGTGTATGTCCCCCTTTTTTTGTATCTGTGTTGTCGTTGTTTTGCTATTGGCTGTCATTTTTTTTTTCTATAATCCTTCTTTCTTTGTTCGCTGCACGAGAAGAGTAATGGCACAATCTCACCGGCCGGGTGTGCAATTGGCCGGAAAGCAGGAAACCGTACATCAACCCTCCACAAATAATTTCGTTGTCAGAGAACGCCGCGAAGACGGTGACGGCATCTCGATGTCGTGCCTCTCCTTCTCCAGGGAACGTGACATTATAAAACTGTAAATGGCATCTCATTTAGGAGTTACGGTATCTCCACCATAAGTCCATAAGTGAGAGCTCATCTCCGAGCGGAGCGGTCTAGGGTACACCTATTCCACTACCGCCGATGATGAGCTGCAGCCAGGATGATTTATATTAGGTCGGGTCTTCCTTGTCTACAAGATTAATACCATGAGGCTACAACAACAATATGTTTACTTTGTAACTGAAATTATGCATCACATCACCTAACATTGCTATTACTAAATAGAGATTCAACCAACTAATTGTAGAACTTTTTTACCTCTAATTTATCTACTTAATTTGAAATATCGGAGATTAATTAAATTCAAATGATTCATTGAATCTACTTATACGTATAATACAAATATAAAAAGTAAAGGTATGATGCCTTGTATCTAAATTTACGTGGTATATGTACACATTATCCCAATAATTTCATTTTTACTCCATTTGTGGCGATTAATACAGGTTTACAGACCCATAAACTAAATGAAGAAATTTTTTGAAATCCAATTCAAATAAAATCACAGATAATTCTTAACTTAAATAATTTTCATAAAAATGTTCTCTTCTTTCATTTTAAGGACGAACTTTATTCATAATATCAAAGAAAAATTGCTTATTTCAAGTAAATTGAAATAAAAGTTACAAATTAATCGAGATTATATAATTCGTATATTATAATTAAGAAGTTGCCAAATCTATTATAAAAGGTTTAATTAACATTATGTAAATTCATTTGTAAAGTTAAATAATAGCTGTTTTTTTTTTAATTCAAATTTCATTCATAGAAAACTTTATTAAATTAAAGTCTTTTATCGTTTCTTAATGTAAAAATAAATCCATTGCAACTGAAATTAATTTCATAATTCAAAATTATATACAATTAATTTATTATATTTTATACTCATTTATTTAAGACGAACAATAAAATGTTTGATTTTATCGACAAAAATACATAAAATTGTATTATAAAATTTCTCAATAGAAGAAAATTTTCATTTATTGTATTGATAAAGAGAACAAAAAAAAATATAAAGAATTTAAAGTTATAACTTGTAGTATAATTTGTATTATATAACAATTTTGGCAACAAAAAAAAATTACTAAAAACTGTGTTTTCTATTTAATTCAAATCTAGCAATATTTACTTACTATAATATTATATATGAAACTGAAGTATTTTTCAATTTTCATTCATAAAAAAATCTGCTAGGTCAACAAAGTACGTCCATATTGATTTCTATTTATTATGCAATAATAAAAGCAATTAACGAGGTGATGGATACTCCACTGGACATCACGCTACAAAATAATATCATTATAACACCTATCTGATCCGCGCAGAAGAGTCAATTTGAGCAAGTCATACATTCAATTTGACTATAGCGTTACAAATTCTAATTCAAAATTTAATTACCTTTAACTAAACGAATATTATTTTTTTAACAAAACTGATAACATTCGTTTCATTTTACGTAATTTATTATTTACAAAATGTTGTTTTTTCTGTAACATCTCCGTTCTGCGCAACGGTGGAAGGACACTCTGATGGTTACGGTTAGATACGAACGGCCCACGGGGAAATCGCGATGTGTTTTGTCGTTTAGAAAAATGTTTGCCTCTGGGTATTGTTTTTATTAATTATAAACAGCAATTAATGCGATGATAATATTCCTCGCGTTTGCAAACACAAACACACATGTGTTGGATGGAGAACGTTCAAAAGAGGCCTCGTAATCCCCAGAAGGGGGTTACGCAATTAACGCTAATTAAATTATTATTCTTCGTCCTCCGCTTCGGTGACAGTTCGGGTGGATATTGTAATTACCTCGAGTCCCGGTCATTTTATTCATTATTTATAGTTTCCAGAGTGAATAACAGCAAAAAAAAAATGATACACACGAGACACGAGAACGTTTCACTAAATTTAATGAAAAAAAAAAAGATAAGAATTTCAATTACACAACAATTTTATTGACATGATTTATTATTGGTTTAATTTCTTTGTCATGTTGTAATGTGAATTCACGAAAATTCATAAATATTAATCAATAAATAATTTAATTAAAACCAAAATTGCATTGAAACATATTTTGTAAAAATGTACACAATTACTCAAAAATGTGCATAATTACATTGAGAATACTCTAAAACATGTGGCTCTTTTAATGAGATATTGCGGCTCCTACTTCTATGATGGAAAGTTTAGTTTACTAGTAAAAATAGCATTTATAATGCTATGTGCGGCTCCCTAGACTATTTTTAAGGTAACATCTTAAAAATTGGCTCTTTGCTTCAAAAAGGTTGCCGACCCCTGCCCTAAAATATGTAGTTAATAATAATAGTACTAAGTTTTATAATACCTTTACAAATCACTTGGCAAGTGGTGAGTAAGCAGAGATTTCAATCATATCTAGACGTTTGTTTGTAAACACAAATGAAATATGTACTCTTCCGTATGCGGTAATAAACTGTGCAGTATAATTTATGGGTGCATCATAAAGAGATTGCACTTCAAATGCAACCGCGACACTCTTTGATTTATTCCACGAATGCATTTGGATATTTGAAGTTTGTCATTCTGTAATTGAAAAATTCATTACCAAGACTTGAAGGCAATTATATATAAAACCATATAATTTTTAAATATAAAACAAACCGTATTATTTAATACCGAATACAATACAACATTTTCAAAAATACCAAAATTTCATCTTTTTCTTGTCTAATTTATTATAAACATTAAATATTTCCATAAAGGAATTTATTCAAAAAATACCAAAAGTACAAATTTTTATATAAATTATTAATATGAGATTTATGAATCATTTATTTTTTAAATTTATCAAATTCTATTAAAATTTAAATCATGAATTTGTAATATTATGCATTTGTCAACCTATAAAGAAAATAAGTAAAGACGACAAATTATTAATTTGCAAATATAATTTTTACAAATTTTATAAATATTAATGAAGTAACATTAAATAATAAATTAGTGAATTATTTTCAACTTTAGAAATGAAATTCTTGGATTCATTGCAAGACGACCTAAAGCGAGAACACTTGTCAAGTAAGCCTTTACATTGATCAAGTGAATTATTGGAATATTTATCAAAAAAAAAAAAGTTACAATTTCATATTAAACTTTTCTTATTGACCATAGATTATTTTGCAGCAGAAAATAAATAAATGCAATCAAAGTTGTTCTATTAATAATTCATTATAGATCATAAATAAATATTAACTAATTAAATTATAAAATAATAATTTATCAATAAAAATTATAATAATCATTTATTATTTATTATTTATTGTATAAGTTATATAATCATTTAATAATATATTATATATAATAAATTTGTGAAGAGTATAGAAATATAAAATAGCTATATATATAAATACATTATCTAAATGGGAAAAGAAAGTGTCTATTCATGATTTCGTGAATGCAATGTAAGTGTAGCAATGAACGTTCGACTGCAGAAGAATTGCAATATTCTATTAAAAGTCGCTATCTCCATCTTAATTGCATATCGACGTGCTTGTTTGGATGTTCTTTGTTTTTTTTTCGTTTGTTGCAACTCTTCGTTCCTTTTACATCATTATAAATCGGATTTAAATCACTTTTGCAAACTTCGTTTCGGGAATCTTTCGCAATTCACCAAAAAAAACATAATGTTATAATATAAATATTTCGTAATGTTTAAAAAATGAAATCTATCAAGTATATTTTATTTAAAAATATTTCTGTATCCAATTATTATTACTATATATACATGTTTTTCTGTTTTTGTTTTCTTTTTTATCTATGGCCAAAAAAATATTCTAGTTATTGCTAAAAATGTTGACAGGTTGTGAATTTTTCAAATATATAAAAAAATAAAACAATTAATAATTCTCACCAAAATACTTTTTTTTTAAACAATTCAT
Organism: Nicrophorus vespilloides; assembly: GCF_001412225.1. Classification (NCBI taxonomy): domain Eukaryota; kingdom Metazoa; phylum Arthropoda; class Insecta; order Coleoptera; family Silphidae; genus Nicrophorus; species Nicrophorus vespilloides. The sequence goes on from NW_017095469.1 coordinate 71,688, forward strand.
ATATTTTAAACATCTTAAAGCTAATTTGCTTATGGAATTTATTTCTTTGTAAATATTTTGATTACAAAATTATTAATTAAATAAATTAGAAAAGATTAGAATTCAACATTAACATTTATACAGACTTACAAAATCCCGAACTTACGAAATTCTAAAAGCTCTAACTTGTTACAAATTAATTGTCAAAATAATAATTGATAATTTCTTTAATAAACTATAATAGTTCTGGTTTTATTGCATTTGTTTTGTTTGAAAAGTCACTTATAAATACTTTTGTTTATTTTAATCTATTTTTTCAATTTTATACAGACAGTATGATAAAGTGTGGGTAAGATAAGTATATTTTGAATTTTTCGAATTCTCCCGACTTACGAACAAATTCGACTTACGAACAACCCTTTGGAACGGAACTAATAATTTATGTATAGTACAGGTATCCCCCTACGTTACATAAATTATATATTTTGAGAACTTTTGAAATAAATTACTTGTAGAATTATAATTATATAAATTAGTAAAGTTCAGATTTAAAATAAAACTTAATTACTTTATAAACTTGATATAGTTTCAATATTTTTTTGACATAATTTGCTTGCAGAATGTACATGAAAATTTGTAAATTTGAAGAGTAGCATAGAAACTTTATAAATAAATAATAGTTTATGAGATAGTTTGATTGTAGAATTTGTATTTAAATTGGATATGCATATAATTATGCAGAAATAAATATTATAAAAAAAAAATGTAATTTGTTTGTTTTTGCAGATTTGATAATTTGAAAAATTTAAATAGTTATAGAATGTATATTAGAATTAAGTTTAAATTAAAAAGAAAACTTTAGAAAAAAATATATGTTTTGGAATTTATGAATTAGTCAAATCTAGAACTAGAAAATTTTATATTTAAATAGTAATAAACGTATTTTATAAAAATGATATATTTTTAGGTTTTTTTTTAAAATAGTTTAGTTGTAGAATGTTATGTTAATATTAGAACATTTTAAATGATAGGTTTTGATGTCAGAAGAGGTGAAAACGAATGTCTTATTTAGCTGAGCAGAGCAGAGATCACAGATTAAAAGGTTACTCTACATATATACGTTTGGATCGGATTATTTAGTCGATTTTAATTGTAATTGCGAATAAATCCACTTGCACTTTCTATAATAATCGGGCATGGAAATCTTTGTTTTGGCGCCACGGAGGTTCTCCCGCACCGAACGTATGCAGAAAAAAAAGGTGTCGTAATCGATGGAGGAATGCGAGAGGAGAACAGCTATACCCATACCAAATGCATGTGCGAATACAACATACATACAAACAGAACCATGCACAGAGCAAAAAGCATGTAAATGCTAGATAGAACAGTGGGTTTCGAGTGCGCCATTAGGAGTAAAATAATTAAAGCAAACGTGTGCAATAAATCGAAGAAACGGCGCAAATGAGCATGAAAGCGGCCATTATAACGCCTGTTTATCACAGAATGGTGCAAATGTCGGAAATGTTACTCTCCGTGGCCAGTAACCCGTGAAGAATCCCATGCTATTTACACCATTACACGGATTTTCTTTGCCCGCTCATTACTTTGGTTGGTTGCTGCAAACGAGGACGAAGGACAGAAAAGAAAAACTTAAAGGAAGATTTAAAAACTGCAAAGTAAAACAGATCCACACAACAACCACAAACTCTTTGTTCTTCGAAGATGAAAAAAAAAAAAGGATTCCAATTCCGATTTCGAAACAAACACAATGCATGTCGCAACTTTCGGGCTTGAAACTTTCTAATTAAGAGGATTTATGTTCGATCCGGAATCGCTGCTCACTTTGTTGTAATTTAATGGAACATCTAGAAAGAGAGAGTGCTCTGCTTCTTTCTATATACATTTTATCTTATTGTCTATTTATATTTTTTTGAGACTCCCCTGCGTTTCGTATTTTTTTTTGTTTTTGAATAACAATAAAATGGGAATGATTGGACAAGAACGCTCTCGCCCCGGTGGAGGTGGCCGGGAATAGAAAGATGAAACACACACACAATACAATGGATTTCGAGTCACTGAAATGTGAATCGAGTCCAATGGCGATGATGATAATAATAATATCACGCAGAGATGGACCATCGCGGAAAGGCCACAAGTACAAAATAACAGCAACAAGAGCAATCTGGTGATGGGTGAGAGAAGGAGGATGAGAGCGGTTGGTAAATAACACAGCTCAGTTCATCTCATCTCGAGTGGATGGATATGTGTGTAGCACACACCTCTGTCCATCTTCGTCCTGGCGGGGTGCCGCTTACGGGATTCAATTTCGATGAGGATTAAATGCGGTCTTTTGTACCCGATTATCGTCGAGGCAATTATCTAATTGTAATTATTTTCGAATTGATTTTCATTGGTTCCATTCAAACAGATTTACATCACAATTGACGAGTTTCTTTCCGAAACAAGATTTAATCTATAGATATTAGAGTCTCTTGGATTAACACACATAAATGTGTATGAAATTTATACTTTCTTAGATTAACTTTATCTGATATTTAATTTCCATGGATTTACTCACTGTAATATCAATCAGATAATTAAGTTCCTTGGATTAACTAACACTAATGTGGATTATTTATTTATATTTCCATAGACTAACAGACTCATTTGTATCTGCTTTCTTTAGATTAACTCATTCTAATGTCTATCTGATATTTATTTTTTTGGATTAACTAATTCTTATCGAAAAAGCAGTGTTTTTACATTTCATTGATTTACTCTAAAACTATAATAAATAGAATGAAGCCAATAGATGCATATGAAAGCTGAATGTTTGGGGATTAGCAAGTATCGATATATTACTGTGGTTTTAGCCGTTTGCTGTAATTCGTGTTCAA
>NW_017095470.1:0-6806 GCF_001412225.1 Nicrophorus vespilloides
CAATTTTTTTACCGCCTCCTCATGTGCAATTTTGAAAGCCTTTAGCCTACAACCAAAAAGACGACAATTTGCTTTGGTCTCAAATTGAATACAGTATTGGATGGAAGTTCAAGAATTAAACCTTGAGGTTCTTCTGGTATGTTAGTAATTTCACATTTAAAAGGATCTACAACCCAATTCACAGTTTGTAAATCAAGATCTGAAAAGTAGAGAACCGCTCTCTGAGTTTGGTAAGATGAAATTAGAAAAATTATCCAAAAAAAATCATTTTTACCCCGGTTCCCCGACCGCTGGTTTAATTCATCAAAATCTAAAGCAATTATCTAACCATTCCATAGATTTACTTTATATAAAAAAAAAAATCATAAATTATTACAATCTGAAGTTGATGGATTGAACTTTGCAACAAATCTGAAACTGAAGCGACGCGATTACCATAAGCAATTATTTAAGGGGTGTTGGGAAAGAAAAAAAAAGAAGGTCTCGAGCTGGTGGTATTACGGTTTCGCTTTGCGTCTACCTCGCATTTAAATTCCGCTTTTTACAACCCCCCCTCCCACACAACGTATTTCACTGAAACATTGCCGTTTCACGTGACGAAAACGATAAGGGAATTGCTGAGCAGCCCCATATAGAGGTTGTAGAACCTGCCGAACGGATTCCAAACGGTTTTACAGCGCAAATACGAACTATAAATAATTATTTGTCTCAAGTGGTAATGAGGTGGGTGTAACACGCAAACATTAGCATTTGCTTATAGGATGATCATCATCATCATCACCATACGCGATTGACATCTTTAAAATGTAAATAGTGTTGTTATTTGGACGACCTTTAAATATGCCAATTAATGAAAAAAAAAGCGCGACACATTCTGAATCATTATTTCTATGGGTTGATGACCCAAGAGAATATGTTGATGGTAAACACCATTAATTTATAAAATGAATTACAATTGATTGATCGTGGCTATTGGTTTCGAAAACTTTGCTACTCAATTATGTAAGTTTCGAGAATTTATTATGATCATTAAGGGAGAATCAAGAGAGCCGAAAAATAGACATATTTGCAAATAGCTTCAGAAGTTAACTAAATAAATAAAGCACTTCTAAAAAAACACACTTTTATAGAAATTGATAATGTATGATTTGTAGTTATATCATTTTAGATAATCTAAACTTTTAATATAAATAATTATGAATTTGTTGTTTAAGAGAATTAGGTGAATGGTCCGTTGAAATGTGCACTAGGAAAGCGCACTGCACAGTCTAATAAGTTAATAAATGAGTTTTGAAACAATCGTACACACAACGTTCTGACATCAGATCGAGATCACACTGTGACCGCCGAGTGTAGAAGAAATAAACATTTCTCTCTGCATCCTCTCTCAGGTTTCGCTCATTCTTTTTCTAAGAAATTAACAATTCGCAATTAACATCTCATTATCCACGTATAGCTGCATACATGTGAATTGAATGTAGCACGTCTATATATGGAAAATAAGATAGGAACCTACATATTTCTAAAATTAATTTTATTTAAAATTAAACAATAAGAAAAATGAAATTTCAGAATTTGGAATCCATAAAGATTAAAGAGGATTTCTTTGGAAATTGAAGAATTATGTTGCGAAAAAATAATTGTGCTCGCATTTCGAGGCAGCATCGATTCACGAAACTCTTGCGAAAACGTTTGTACGTATATATATATTCCCTTTCTCGGGCTCCACGACTACGTGAATCCTTGAAATAAAAACACAATCTAGCAAAGAGAGAGAGAGAGAAAAAGAGATTTATTTCAAATTTTAAATGCGACCAAACTAAACGCGGCGCACACACACAGAAATAGAAGGAGAGTGAGTGCATCCTTGAGTCCGAATTGGGAAAGATGAACAAAAAGGAGAGTAAGAGAGAGGAGGCTCTGACCAGCATCCTGAAACGAGGCGCTGCTGCAGGGGAAATTCATTAGCCTGTGACGGGCAGGATTAAAACGGGACGCGATTTGCATATAAATGATTATTAATTCAATGGAAAAAACTCGCTTACGCAAGGATATACAGAACGTCCATTGTTTTTCCTTTGCGTTGCGAAATTGGGTCAAAGGTGGATCGACGTCAGATGACAATGATCGCGGCGCAGCATTCAGAAATTATACACTGTCAAAATCTCTTGGTTTCCTCCATTTGCGCAAATCTTTCGACAATTGCAGAGTTTATTTTATGCGTTTTCGATGGGCCCATTAGTTCGATAAATTCCGTATGGATCGCGTGAGAAGCGAAAATATCCCTGTTTTCACCTGATACGGACAAGCACTGAAAAATTCATTCATTCATGTAACCGACCCAGAAAATTATGTTGTGGCGGTCTCGAGACACGCGAAACCAAACTTTTCATGAGAGGCAGAGGAAACGGCAAAGATTACCACGAAAAACGAATGCAGCATAAAACTTGAGTAGGGAAAAGCGTTTTTCCAAACCGAAATTGAAATGCGGAACATGCAACAACGCGAACAGAAGCAAACATAGGTTTAGGTATTGTTTTATGTCCATATCCAAATATAAATAAAAGTAGCAGGGACTTTGGACCAGGTGGACCCGAGAAACACTGGCTTTGAATTCGTGTGAACGCATTTGTCACGGTGCCAAAAAAGGACTCGTAATTAGAAAAATAAAAAACGAACTAAAAGGAGATGGATAGAAACGACAGCAGCGGATGAATGCAGAGAGGCGGCGAAAAAGAAAGAAATGGACATTCCGTTGCGCAATAGAAAACATCTAAACACACGGTACACTTTTAGATATTTGGAAGAAAACGCCATTAATAAACGGCCGAAGTGAGGCAGATTCCATTCCAAATTCTCGGGCGAATCCAACTATTTTTAACTTTTTTTTTGATTATCTTCCATTTCACAATAACGTATATTACTTAACACAATTTGTTCCTCATTCAAAATATTTAAAAATCAAATTGTAAATTAAGATCAAGTTTGTTTTGTATCAAAAAAATACCTACTCAACAGAAAGTTCAATAATTCTAAACTATAAATTGAAATGAATGAGTTTACTAGTTTATACTTTACCAAAAAATTGACATTTTTTTTAAATATAAGATTCTTATACACATTGTATAATTTATTTGAAATTATGAATTGATTTCTAAGCTATATTTAAAGTGTTCTCTCTTTTAAATGATGAATGAATCCTAAATGAGTAAAAATTGGTAACATCTTTTTGGAATCACTTTAGTTCGATTGATGAGAAACGAAAGGCAGTTGAAATGAGTAAGTTCGATCGATGTAGAGCATTGTTTCGAATTCAATTTGAAGCCCACGTCCATCGGGGACAGACTTAATCCTCTTAATGCGCCGATCCAGCCAATCAACCCTTTCACCATTAAAAGCTTTTCCATAAAACGCGACGCGTACCGAAGAAGAACCGATGAAACAACCAACAATAAACAAAAAAAAGAGCGATAATCTTCGAGGATTGGAAACTCCTTCCTAAACTCCTGACAAGGTGACGTTACCAAAAAATGATGATAAAAACAAGCAGAGAGAAAGATATATATATATATAGATTATTAGTTGCATGCGATGTGCATTAGTTCGGAACTGGGTTAATTGAAATTGTTTACAGGATGAATAATAGATTCAACTTTCGAGCGAGGCGCGCTCCAGCCTTTGTGCAAGCAATAATAACAATACCAAACGGAGCAACGAGGAGGAAGGAAAAACGAAGAGGAGAAAAAAAAAAGGAGGATAGGTCTATTATCAAAATTAATGTTTCATCGACGTTCTTTGGAGGCGCGCGCGCTCGCTCGCTTCCCCTTCATCTTTCATATCGCGTTTGACGTGAAAGCGTTTTCGCAGCCAGCGGCAGGATCATCATCCGAAGAGAAAGTTTTCGAATTACGCAATAGATCGACTCATTTCCTCGCGCAGATTAGCGCGCGCGCGTGAAAACACAGCGGATTACGTAAGGCCAGAGAATTTTCCCTCGGCGGAAGAGAAAAAAAAAGGAAAGAGGAAAATGAGATTCCCAAGGATAACGCTCAATAATTATAATTAGCGTTACGCGCGCATATACGTCAATTCCTCCGCTCGTTATTTTATTCTATTTTCCTTTTTCACCTCTCATCTGCATGTAATTAATTTCTCCGGACGTTTTTGGCACGCCGCTGGAAATATGTAATATTTTTGATTCGCAGCTTACATAAGCCGCCTTCGTATACCTGGTAAACAGTTCTAACTAACGATATTTTCTCTCTCTCTCTCTCTTTCACTCCTTAGAGCAAATATTAGCTTTCCCTACTTTTCATCATTAATTTTAGATTATTATCCAAATAATACGTACTTTGTATACAAATAACTTTTCACGTCAATTAATATTGATACAAGATACCTACATAAATAGAAATAGTAAAGAACAAATAAAAAATATATTTTAGATATTCATACGTTACAACTTTTTACCTGAAGTATAACTTTAACATCTTTGGAATCAAGAAATATTTTTAAAATTGAGAAGTAAATTTTGTTATTTTAACGTTCGTTTATAAAACTATATTTTTCTTATATTTTTAAGTAATAACATATTAGTAAAGTAGATTTATGAAACTGTACAATTTAAATAATAATTGCAGTTAGTAAAAATAGAAATTTACGAACTACGGTTATTTCCTTTGGAAAATTTTATACGAAGCGGATAATAAATGTAACGAAATATAAAAATAGTACGGCACGTGATTATATCTGTAATTTACAGCCAGATGTTGCGAAGTTTCTGGTTTGCAACTGAAAATAAATAAATCTCGCTGCGGCGACACAATATTACGTTACAGCCATATGCAGCAACATTGTAAAGGTTTTTCCTTTTTCCGAAGGGCACGAGCTGTTTATCCGATATGATGATGATAACACAACATCGAGCAGGTTTTACTTATACTGTGGGCACGAGTCGTACCAATTAATTTATGATGGAAAGCCGAGAGGAGGAAAAGATCTTCCGCGTGGGATGAAAACCGTGTACGTAACACGAACACACCGAGAAGGAAGGAAACACGTACATAGCTCTCTTCTCTTCAATCGGAGGTGTAGTTTATTTACATCACGTTTGACCTAATACTTCTTATTGCGGCCGGCCATTTGTTTCGCTTACGAAGCAAAACGATGATCCTCCTCTCTCTCATTTTATTCTCGACTGCGCAATTTTTTCGATTAAGACCAATATCGATCACTTGCCCAGCTGTGCGCCATAAGCATCTACAAACTTAAAGCATTGATTGACCACTCATTAAGCGGGGTCCTAGATGTCCCCATGTACATTAACTTTAAATCGTTGACCCAAATCTTTTGTAAAACGCTTTTTACAGAATTACGCAACGCCTCCAAACTGAAACTTATTGACGACAATCCATCATCAAACTCAACTCAACTCAGAAAATGCGACCTTGACATCTGCTTGAAGCAAAAGGATCGCACAGCTTTTCCACGAAAGCGTTGCACCATAAGTAACGTTGTTTCCGAGCGTTGCGCAAAAATTGTTTTCGCAATAATCGTAATAAAAAAAAAAGTAATAACCTTTACGGTTAGCCAGGCGAGAACGAAGACGTTTGCCCGACAGCTGTCAAAAAAAATGCTACAAGAAAATCCGTTTGACAGATGTTCGATGTACATAGCTGGTCCGAGCACATTCCAATTACTCACGACGCCGCATTCAAATTGCGAGTCAATTGCTTCTTTTTTTTTCATTGTATTCCGCACTTTCGCATGATTAAGCTGAAAAATTGTGCGTGCGGGTTGCGAAAACCAGGTTGAACGACACCTGACACACACACACTTTTCGCGTGTCACCACAAAAAAAAAACAAAGAAAATTCAAAAACAACAATTTCAAGGATTTATAAAGATTCATTAATTAATGAAATCATGTAATAATTAATTCTCCATAATTAAGCAAATATAATGTTCACAACAGTGAACCTTTACAATATCAATGTTAATTAAAGGTTTACAGATGCGCTTTCAACTATTTCTATAAGTCATTTTATGAAGTGAAATAAATCGTTTCACAAATATATGATCCGTTTATTTTGAAAGTGGCTTAAGTCCATTTTCATCTTTTATCAAGTTGGCACTTGTGACATTTATAATTTATGCTGAACTGTCAAAAAAATAAATCGGTGTTGAAATATACTTAGTACATTTGAAAATTTTATATCACGTACATTTTCAAAATAATATAAATATTGAAAATCCTAATTTTGAAAGTGACCTAAGTCCACTTTTTGTTGACGATGTCAAAAAGTGCTGCCCAAAATGTTGAAAGCAGTGATGAAGGTAACTTAAATTACGTTTTACGATATTAAATTGAAATTTAAAAAATAATATTTAATTTAAAGAAATTATTAAACCCATGGGAAAGGATAAAATAACAAGATTTCTTGATTCTGAAAGTGAAGAGGAATTAAACTCATACAACAGATTTCAAAAAAAGAAGGAGAATTTTAGAAGTTCGTTCTTCAACAGAGGAAGAGGAAGTAATTGAGAATGAGAATTTACAAAACAGCAAAATTATTCCTGCCAAAGTTTTTCAAAATAAAGATTGCCAATGCCGAAAAGACTGCTTGAAGAATTTAAATGAAACAGAAAGAAAACGTATTTTCGAAATGTTTTGGAACTTAGGAGACTTTAATAAGCAAAATATATTGCTATACGAAGCGACCGGACGCAGTGTTGTAAAAAGAAAACGTCAGAGAAACGGAAAGGGTTCATGTAGAAATGAGAGTTTTACGTATTGGTTAATACTAC
>NW_017095471.1:0-12657 GCF_001412225.1 Nicrophorus vespilloides
TAATTGATTAACAAACTTTGGTATTTCGCAAATGAGTTGGGAAAATAATGACATCGAAAATTACCTGTATTTTCGTAAACTTCAGCTCCCAGAAGAATGTTATAAATGGATGTCGATCTTGAATATACACGGATTAAAATGAGCCCAAATGTTACTTTGTAGCTGCAATGGTGTCCTCATAATTTTTTAACAAACTTTAGTATTTCACAAATGAGTTGGGAAAATAGTGACTTCGAAAATTACCTGTATTTTCGTAAACTTGAGCTCCCAGAAGAATGTTACACATGGATGTCGATCTTGAATATACACGGATTAAAATGAGCCCAAATGTTACTTTATAGCTGCAATGGTGTCATCATAATTGATTAACAAACTTTGGTATTTCACAAATGAGTTGGGAAACATGAGTTCCCAGAATAGCTCCACCTATAATAATAATATTATGTTTTTTTTAAATTTACCGCCTAAATTGTAAAGTTACGTAAACTGATGATAATCACGACTATATGGTATGTTTGATCTGTGGAATGTTTAAATCGCATTGGATATAAAGAAATTGATAAGTGTTTTTCATTTTTGGCTAACTGACGTGTATAAAATTTCGAATTTAGCGCCGTAATGTGTAGGAGAGTTCGTTTTGGAAGTGTCAAATTGTTGCGTTTGGATTGGTCCGTTTAAATCTCAACAGGCGGTTGCTATTCGAAACGCACCAATACGGAGCGAGCGCTATTCCGTTGCAGAATTCATCAAAGTAACGTCTCCTCGACTTTTTTTTGTAACTCGCATTTCCGTCAACTCGCACGCCTTGCGTTGTCCGCTCTTGTAATTTCAGTGTACCTCGTCCGTCTCGTGGTAGTTAGACCCCGTTGTTGTTGTTTTTTTTATTATTTTCGTTAATTTCCTGTACACAGGTGAGTACCCCCAATTCTCTTGACCTACGGTAACGTTCGCAGCAAACGCACGACACATGCCACCAGAGTCAAGGACTCTTCGAATTTGCTGCTACGTCTCAACCACCGGCAATTGTTTTTTCATTTCAACATTGTATTCGTATTTTCAGTTCAACGATGGCCGATGAAGGAAGAATTCGTTCGTTCAAGAACAAAGGAAAGGACAGCGATGTGAGTGAAGATGATAGGAATCTGATTGAATATGTTTTTTATATTGAAATGTGATTGCAGGAGATGCGGAGGAGGCGTATTGGGCAGACTGTGGAGCTGAGGAAGGCCAGGAAGGATGACCAGTTGCTCAAGAGACGTAACATTGTCTTGGAGGATGAGCTGCTCACTTCCCCGCAGCAGGATATTAATCCAAACTCTCCCAGCCAGATGACAGCTGAGGAAATCCTCAGAGGTGACATATGATTAGATTTTAACTGTAATTTACATTAATGGATGTATTTGTAGGTATGATGTGCAATGATGAGGATATCCAATTGAAAGCCACACAGGCTTGTCGTAAGATACTCAGCAGAGAGAGGAATCCACCGATTGATCACATGATTCGCCTTGGGGTGGTCCCGAAATGCGTCGAATTCCTGTCCAAAGTTCACAAGTAATTATTAGATTTGTTTTCTTTGCACTTTTGTTATAATTGACTTGTTTTTATTTGGTAGCCCTTCGTTACAATTTGAAGCTTGCTGGGCTTTAACGAACATCGCATCTGGAACGTCCGAGCAGACACAGGCTGTGGTCCATGAAGGGGCTTTGCCGAAACTGAAGGAGCTGTTGATGTCACCTAGGTTGGATGTTGCTGAGCAAGCGGTCTGGGCCATCGGCAATATTGCCGGCGATGGTCCCGTGACTCGCGACATGGTTTTGCAAAACAACATCCTTCCCATTCTCTTGAGCTGCATCAAACCTGACACCTCGATCACGCTCTTGAGGAACGTCGTCTGGGCCATCTCCAATCTGTGTCGCAACAAGAACCCCCCGGTGGAATTCAACAGCGTGAAAGCGTGTCTTCCCACTTTAGCGCAGCTCCTGTACTACAACGATAAGGACGTTCTGGCAGACACCTGCTGGGCGTTGAGTTACTTGACGGATGGGACCAACGAGAAGATCCAAGCGGTGCTGGACACCGGATTAATCAATAAGCTCGTGGAGCTGCTGAAGAGCGACGAGATCACCGTGCTGACGCCCGCCTTGAGAGCCGTGGGTAACATCGTCACCGGCAACGATCAGCAAACTGATACCGTCATCAATGCTGGTGTGCTGAACGTGATGTGCAAACTGCTCAGGCATCCGAGGGTGAACATCGTCAAGGAGGCAGCATGGAGCGTGTCCAATATGACGGCCGGCAATTCTGAACAAATCCAGAAGGTCCTGCAGGCCGGCGTCATGGACACACTGCTATACGTGTTGCAGACTGGCGATTTCAAATCGCAGAAGGAGGCCGCCTGGGCTGTAACCAATTACACGAGCGGCGGAACCATCGAGCAGCTGGGTAAACTGGTGGAGATGGGCGCGCTGAAGCCCATGTGCAATCTGCTCAACTCGAAGGAGTGCAAGACCGTCGTTATCATTCTGGATGGATTGACGAACATCCTGTCTGCTGCGAACAAATTGGGCGAAGCCGAGAAAGTCGCTATCATGATCGAGGAATGCGGCGGACTGGATTCTCTGGAAGCCCTGCAGAGTCACGACAACGAGAAGGTCTACGACAAGGCTCTGCAAATTATCGAGAACTTCTTCTCAGAAGTAAGTATTTCTTCATATTTGATACCTCTGAAAAACAATTATTGTAAATCGTAACATCAATCCTCATGATTATTGTCTTGTACTAATATTTCCTATACTTTTAGGGAGGAGACGCAGATCTGGCTGGGCCTCAGACGAACGCCGACGGACAGATTTCCTTCAACCCGCACACGACCACGCAGATGCCCAACGGTGGATTCTCATTTTAAAAAGAGAATTGTCGAAAGCAAACAGAAAACAAAACAAAAAATATCTTTGCCTACGTTGGTAATCTCAGTACTGTTTAGGAATTATTTTTTTATACTACCGCAGAGAATGCGCGAATATTTAGTGAGAATAGTGATCGTTGTTACATATGAAAAAAAAAAACAACCAACCAACCCACATCCCTTTCAGCACGTCCCTTTATGAAATCGTTCCGTTTTAATTCATGTTAATTTTTGTTACATATATTTAAAAAAAAAATGTTTTTTTGAGAACTTCATCGAGAAAAAGAAAACACGTTTATCGTTTTTCCAAAAGTTCTTCGTGAACATCACCGTTTTATTATTATTCTTATTGTAATGTTTCTTCCTTTTTTTACTAACATGCTTTGTATCGTTTAATATTATAAGGAATATTTAGTAAATGACCGTTGTTTTATTTGATGTCCTTTATAAAGGAACATTATTTCCACTAACTTATTAGTGTATATAATATCAAGTAGATATTTGAATGAATAATCAAAGTGTTTTGGATGATGCAGAGGTAATAAATTAAAGGAAGGATAAAAAACTGAAGCTATTATTAAAATTTTAAAGTATTCTAATTGATTTTTGTATTTTGAAAGGAATTCGCAGAATTAATTGTTCATTTTGTTTGAGTGAATAATTAAAATGCTTGTAATTACAGGCTAAATGAAATAAATCAGTTTTTTTACTATTATTATTTTGCTCCGATTGCGTATTTATAGGTAAATGCAGGTACGAAACGCGAACAAAGAGTCATGGAGACTTTCAGCAAAGATGACAACATCTTCTACGAGAACTTCGTCTACCTGCGTTTCTGCAAACTGTGGAATAAACCCACCATTGTAGTCGTGCTCGTCAGATTCTTCTATCAATCCTTCGTGATGTTCGGATCGTCGATGCATTTCATCACCAGTAAAAACAAAACCAAAACGATTAGTTAACAATAGACTAAAGGATTCAGGTTTTCAGGCAAAGTGAGCAAAGGTTATTTGAGCGATTTCGTTGAGGACTGCGCGATGATCGTTGCCGGAATCGGCATGAATTTGGCCATCTTCGGATTCGGTATGAAACGCAAAGAGATTTGGGCACTGTTAACCGAACTGAACGCCTTCAAGGTGCTCGGAAAACCGATCGGTTTCGAACGCAAACGCAAAATCATAGATATGTGCATCATCTTTTACAAGTACGCAGTCGTTTTGAGTCTCTTCTATTACACTTCCTTGGGTCCCATCAACAAATCGAAATGCTTGAAGAATAAGGAAGAGTCGCATCTGGAGAGGATCTGCGGTTTGGTCGTTCAGGCTTGGTACAATGTTGATGCACAATCGACGCCGCAAAACCAAATACTTTTTGCACTACAAAACGGTTGCGCTTTGTTCATCGTCTCCGCGTACGGCGCGATCTACGCTCTCATTTTCTCCATTGTCGAGCACATCATCTTGAGGATTAAACATCTGAAGCACTCATTGAAGCAGATCGACGAGATGGATTCGCTGCAAGAGAAGCAAAAGCGTTTCAAAAACTGCGTCATCTATCACAACTCAATTATCAAGTATATTCAATACAATTCTAATATACAATAAATATTACCAGCAATATTTCCAGATTAACCGATCAGATGAATAGATGCTTCTCGATATTCATGTTCGTCGCAGTTCTTGTCGATACAATGATCATCGGGATTTTGGTTCTGCAATTCCTAATTGTATACTTAACAAAGCATATTTTATAACCGACTAATTTCCATTTACAAATTTTCTCAGGAAAGTTCGTTGCGCGTTCTGCTGCATTTGATGGGTTGGGTCATCACCCTGATGATCGTCTCAGTTTCCGGACAAAGGCTTTTAGATGAAGTATATACTACACATTTTCTATATATAATTTCATTTTTTCTTTAAATTTCCAGAGCAGTTCTTTGCCTCTGTGCGTGTACAACCTAAACTGGTTCCAATATCCGTCCAAGTTTCGCAAGGATTTGATCCTCATGATTATACGCAGCCAAAGACCTTTGGCCCTGAAGACTGGCGACTTCGGAGTCATGTCTTTCGAGACATTTTTAGCGGTAAAATTTCTATTTAATCATCGACTTATCAAAACGTCAAACATACTTGTCATTATATAATTTTGTTGCATCATAGAATTTTCAGTTGCCTTTGTACATTTGACAATTATTATGTCATTGCATCAATTGACATGTTCGGTTATGATGAAACATGCATTAAATCTAACTGTAAATTAAATAAAACATCAATCATATTTGACATTATAATTGTCATTATATAATTTTGTTGCAACATAGAAATTCCAGTTTTCCGTTGACATTTAACAATTATTATGTCATTTGATTAATTTAAATGTTCAGTTATGATGAAACATGCATTATATATAAGTGTAAATTAATTGGAGACATTCATCAAGTAACTAAAACATCAAATATATTTGACATTACAACTGTCATTACATAACTGTAACTTTTGTATTGCATTTGACAATATATATGTCAATTGATGTTTAAAAGGAAGTTTGAAACATAGTTTTATATATTACTTATTGTTTTTTTTACAGATATTGAAGACTTCGTATTCCTACATTGCGCTATTGAAGCAAACTTTGTAAATTTTATACCAAAAATCATCAAACAATGTATGCAAGGAACTTAAAATTTATGAAAATACCCATAAGTTTGCTGGAAAGGTGAGACTTTCAACTTTAATTTGAAGACACGCAAACTTCAAACAGTAACAATTTCTATTTTAAGATATGAGGGCACTTTTGATTGCGTCTAATCTGGCAAAAATGTAGTCCGCACGAATATCTTAAGTTTACTTAAATTTATGTTAATAGTATTTCAATTTTGTGCGTAATGGAATAAATAGTGAATATATTGTTATAATTAGTTTAACGTAGATCCCATATATAAATCTGTCGGTGCTACTGGAGGTCAGATTGACTGACTGCTCGCGTCTTATCTTATTAAGTAAATATTTGAAATTTTAATTATAAATGCTTAAAATTACTGAAAAACAATACATTGGAACGTAAAGGAATATTTTACATTCGAACGTCGAGTGGTTGAGACTAAAGAAAAGAAAGGCGAAGAATCGTATTCGAAGAGAAGAAAAAAATGGGAAAGAAAATTCGCATTCCAAGCAGCGAGCATTTGGAGAGGCAGAAGGAACAGGAGAAGCTACTGAAATCCCGTAAGTTTATTCGTATTGAGATATCTTTAATAAATCCGCGACTAAAACTAATTTAAAATTGTGCAACAAAACCTCTGACGTCTGTTATTTGCGCACACGAACCAATCTACTTTGGCCTAAAATCCAATTTCCTTCGCACGTTATTTTCTTCTCTTTTTTTTGTAATCATACAAAAACGTAGCGAATGCAATTATTGCAACACAATCACTTTCATTTCAAAACCTCAGATTTTATTTGTATTTGCTGCAATCTGCGGCAAGATTGTAATTAGCATAAATATTCAATAATTTTGAGTTTAAGTTTAAAGCCGTTTCTTTAGGACTGGTAAAACCGACGATTAAATTGTTGATTGCTCGAAAATGTTCAACAAATTTTGAGTAAAATTACTTCAAAATACTTGTTTCCTAAATTACACATACGAATTAACGCAGTAAAGCCCTAATTATAGACGATAAAATGTAGACTAATAGATCAGAAAAAATAATATAAATAAACTTAACAATTAGTTTCAATTACAAGACGAAAACATTGTTTAGGAAACATAAATAATTATGTTAATTCAAAGTACAACAGTTCAACAAACTGCACATAAATATAATTTCTGTAATTGACTTACGAGTTTCTATTTAATTAGTAATGTGTTAATTATTGTTAATAATCTACATCACTATTAACAATAATTAACATAAAACAGTTACAAACAATAATAATATTGACGTGACATTGTCAAAAATGTGAAGATAGTTCTTGTAATTTATGAATATGTATTTTGTTTGTTAATTTTATAAATATTTGCGACGTTACCCGTGACGACACTGTCAAAGTCAGAGATAATGAATGCAAATATACATAGTTTTGTATCTAATTTATAATAGAAAATGTGTCAATTTGTGTTAATAATGATGCGTATTGAATGCAATTAGCGATTGTTTTTTGATGCAATTTATAAATATTTATTTTGTTTGTGACATAACCATGACGACACTGTCAATGTCATCGTTAATTGCTGCAATGCAATTTATAAATAAAGCACATTTACCAAATAAATTATGTAATTTGCTTTAAGACTTTACAATTTGAAATAAATAAATCTATTTAATATTAATAACATGACTTGGACACCGTGGATTATCTAGTTATGTCAAGTTATATCGTTGCGGAGTCTTAGAGGGGTTTATGAATATTAACTTCAATATTCTTAATTAATTTAATTGTATACAAAATCTGAGGTTAGTAATTGTTTTCGATGAAAAATGTTTTATATGTGACATTACCATGACGACACTGTCAAAGTCATTAGTAATAATCATATGATGTTACCATAACAACAACATTGTATTAGTATCTGTCATTAGTTCCGAGGTAATTTTTAATTCTATTATTATTTTTTTGTTGTTGTATTGCGAAGGTGATTAACGTGATTATGTAAATCTATTATTTCGTTAAATGCAATCAGCGTGTGAACTTATATAATGTCTTCAGCATCGTATTCTCATGATAATCAGCAGATGGATAAACGTAAATATCTTATAATCGAACGTCATTCCCTTGAAAGAAAGAAAACGCATTCAAGGCGAGATCACATTCTACACAGTTAATCGACGATTAAGTAAAGACAATTTCCAATACGAATCAAACAAAAATGATTTCTTTCTTTATATAAAAAAAAATCTGCAAGTTGTTTTGTTTACTTTGTTGCTATGGTTTCCTTCGATGTTTCTACATTTGTTTAAGACATCTTGGAAAACGAATTCAATAGATTTTTGATATTTAGTTATGTAATTGATTAATCTCATCAATTGTATAACTTAATGAAAATATCCACATGAAGATCATCTAAAGTAATTAAACTTAATTACTAATTTTCATATCATAATAATCGCCTACTTACATCAATTTTAACACATTCACAGCTTTCTTTTCATAACCAAAAAAGAAATGTAATATCAAACATTTTCGTTGTATTATTTACGTTTCGTCGCAATCAGGAAAGTCCAGAAGGTGTGTTTTTACCAAGAACTGTCTTGTTTTTGTACATGAAAGAGAAGTTTCAAATACGCTACGCGTTTGTAATACCACAATGAATTGACAATAATTACGACTTACACATATTTAAAATGATTGGAAATTATATGAATTCTCCTTTAAAATTTTACAATTGAAATTCATTTCGAAATCATTTGTTAGTACCTGCATTTGCAACTAATTAGCAATGAAATTCACTTAATTGCATTTATACATATTCATATGCTTGTAAATTTTCTATGAAAATATACAAAGTCTTTTGTAATATTGCAACAATAGTTATTAATTGAATGCATAAATATCTTAGCTTCGTTGAAATTGAATAAATATGATTTGCTTACCTTTTACAAGAAAAATTACTGCTTTTTAAAGTCAATTTGATTCTAAAAATCTCAAACAAATCAAAGTTAATGACATTGATGTGATGTGTCAAAATCTGATTTTAAATGCAATTTATTTGTTGTAGTTGTTAGTGTCAAAATCATTGATAAATGCAATATGCCAATACGCTTTTTTGTATGTCATTTTTTTTTATTATATAACTGTTTCAAGTATTACCAACTTCAATTAAAAACGTCTTAAATAAACCAAAATTATCTTACTTATAAACTCCCAATTAATTTTAATAATAATCCTATTAAGGTCGTTGGTTCAATTCCCAAAAACCAATAAAAAATTGTGTTGACTGTTAAACCCGAAAGGGGTAGAAATAGGGCAGAAATCTCTTATTTAAAAATAAAAAATCCTATTAAGTTTTAATGTTTTTCAGTAAATTTGATACTGAAAATTCCAAATTAATCTAAATTTGATGTAACTCAAAATTAATGACATTGTCCTGATGTTGTCGTTACGTCAAAATCTTAGGTTAATGACTATTTATTTTTTATAATTATTTTATCTATATTACCATGACAACAGTGTCAAAGTCATTGGTAACTGCTTGAATCAATATGCAAATACCTTTTTTTTAAGAATTGCCAACATTAATTAAAAAGTGTCTTAAATATACCAAAATAAATGCAAATCTTCTTCACTTCCTGGGGTTTCCACCTCCTGTTGTACACTCAGCTTGTGTCACACTGACAGAATTACGTCAGCCACAGTTTTAGTAAGAATACACGGGTTCTAAAAACTAAAAAAAATTAGTGACTATTTACTTATTGACGCAATTTATTAATATTTGTTTTATTTGTGACATTACTATGACAACAGTGTCAAAGTCATTGATAATTGCTTGAAGCAATATGCAAATACCTTTTTTTAAGAATCACTAAATTTAATTAAAAACGTCTTAAATAAACCAAAATAAATGCAAGTCAAAATCAATGATTTTGTAGACAAGTCAAAATTTGACGTTAGTAACTATTTATTTTTTGACGCAATTTATTAATATTTGTTTACTTTGTGACATTACTATGACAACAGTGTCAAAGTTATTGACAACTGCTTGAAGCAATAAGCAAATACCTTTTTTTATTAAAGAATTACCAACTTTATTTAAAAAGTGTCTTAAATAAATCAAAATACTTCACTTTTTGGGGGTTTTTGGACAATTCAAGTCAAAATCAATGACATTGTAAATTAGACAAAATCTGACGTTTGTGACTATTTACTTCTTGACATAAATTATTAATATTTGTTTACTTTGTGTCATTACTATGACAACAGTGTCAAAGTCATTGACAACTGCTTGAAGCAATATACAAATACATATTTAATATGTCATTTTTTATTATAAATCAAGAATTACCAACAAAAATAAATAAAGTTTTGTCAAAATTTTAATTCGATAATAACTAAATCCATCCGGATTTTAGTGCAGTAAATTAGATACCAAAACAAATATCAAATAAATAAGCACGTGTCGTCTGATGACCACAAATCCCTGTATATTTAAGCTTAAGTTACGTAATTGTAGCGTATAAACTAATCTTAATCTGTAGACTAATCAAACTTCATTTTATTACCCGGAACACGTTTCAATTTTTTTTTGTTGAGTTGACATTATATGTTCATTACAATTTCTTTGTAATTTTTTAAATTCAAATTTATATTTACTTTTCTTGTGAAATTTTGTCTTTGACTTTACGGAATAATTATATCTTTTATTTTCAATTGAAAACGTAACCTCTTTACAAACTACATAGTTTAGTTTATGAAATCAGCAAACTGAAATTTTGTAGATTTATTCATTTTTTCAGATGAAAAACGTAAACGATTCTAAACCGTGTAGCAAACTGATAAAAGTTTCAATTTTTTTCATAAAATTGATTAAAAAAAAACAGATTGTAGCAAATTCCGAAATTCCTGTGAACAAAACTATCTATTTACTCGATATTCCGGCGAATCCCAAAAATAGAAACACAAAGATTAGATTCGAAAACAATTCAAATTAGTGAATTATAAGAAATTAATTTGTATCGATTTTTAAAATTAGAGTTTTTTTTTTAATGGTGAAAGTGAAATTGTTCATATCTGTAATCATAATTTTTATTTAGATTAACAGATTATTAGTGTCTATAATGATTACTTAATAATCTTTTGTGTTTTTTAACTAGATAACATAACGTTAAGTGATAAATGAATCAATAGAAAGATTTACTCTCTATTTTAGTGTGTTTACGAATTGATTAACTATTAAATAAGTTAATGCAAATCCGTTTTGTGTTGTTTCTTTTTTTCTATATATAAAATTTTAAACGAAGGAAGAAACTTTGTCGGATTTCTAAACCGTTCAATTTTCACTTTCACTTGACGGAAATCAATCGAAATCCTTTCCAAAAATCTCTCTCTCATTCTCTTTCCAATTTCATTTTCGTTGTCCGCGAGAAGAAGTTAAAAATGTAAAACATGTGAACGCTCTGGGATGTCCGATGTTGATGATGGTGATAATAGTAGGACAGTGATTAGTGGAGGTAGATGGACTCGCACTTTGTAGCCAGCATTCAGTTGCGCGACGTTCACTTGTAAAGTGTGGACCGCGAGTGAAACACGCGAAACTTAGTTTTGATCGTAGCAATCATCTTCTGGTTTTTCTTTTCTTTCTTCTTTTGTTTTTGAAAGGAAGAAGCAAAAGTCGCGTCAAAACGACAGATCGTGAAATTTTCAACTTCTTCTTTGCACAGGAATTCCAATTAGCAGTAAGTACAGTTAAATAACTCGACTCTGTTTGCTTTCACTTTGACGCATTTGAATTGTTGTATATTTATTTATTATAAGGACAAACAACATCCGACGTTCACTTCCTTATTTCGTTAAACGAGTGTACATTTTCTGCATTCGTAGTTTACTAAATAAAGTATGATTTTCCTTCATGAATTTCTAGCAAAGTTTTCTATAATTCCAATATATAATTGGAGCAATTTGAAACAACAACAAAAACAAGTGTCTTCAGTTAATAATCAATTTCTATTAGACTATTGAAGACACAGTAAAAGTAAAGTATGCAAATGAAAATATAAACTTCTAGTAACAAAATACGTTTACTAAATTAATTTCAACTGTTACCATTTTCTTGTAATTTAATATCAAAGTTGTTACAAATTTAGCTCAGGACATTTCAATATAATATTAAAACCTTCAGTTTGTAACGTATTTTTTAAATAGTTTACTAAAGATTTGTAGTATGTATAGTGTGATAAATAATTTATGTGTGAAATTCAAGTATTTTCTGAAATGAATTCAGACTTATAATTGGAGCAATTTCAAACAACAACAAAAAAAAGTGTCTTCAGTTAACAATCAATTTCTACTAGACTATTGAAGACACAATAAAAGTAAAGTATACAAATGAAAATAGAAACATCTAGTAACAAAATAGGTTTACTAAATTAATTTCAACTATTACCATTTTCTTGTAATTTAGTATCAAAGTTGTTACAACTTTAGCTTAAAGAAATTTTCATGTAATATTAAAACCTTCAGTTTATAACGTAGTTTTTAATAGTTTACTAAATATTTGTAGTATATATAGTATATTAAATAAGTCATGTGTGGAATTCAAGTATTTTCTGCCTATTTTGCAATGAATTCAGACTTATAATTAGAGCAATTTCAAACGACAACAAAAAAAAAGTGTCTTCAGTTAACAATCAATTTCTACTAGACTGTTGAAGACACAGTAAAAGTAAAGTATGCAAATGAAAATATAAAATTGAAGACATAGTAAAAGTAAAGTATTCAAATGAAATTGGAAACTTCTAGTAACAAAATACGTTTACTAAATTAATTTCAACTTTACCATTTTCTTGTAATTTAGTATCAAAGTTGTTACAACTTTAGCTTAAAGAAATTTCCATATAATATTAAAACCTTCAGTTTATAACGTATTTTTTAAATAGTTTACTAAAGATTTGTAGTATGTATAGTGTAATAAATAAGTCATGTGTGAAATTCAAGTATTTTCTGCCTATTTTCAATGAATTCAGACTTATAATTGGAGCAATTTCAAACAACAACAAAAAAAAGTGTCTTCAGTTAACAATCAATTTCTACTAGACTATT
>NW_017095471.1:12682-23741 GCF_001412225.1 Nicrophorus vespilloides
ATAACGTATTTTTTAAATAGTTTACTAAAGATTTGTAGTATGTACAGTGTAATAAATAAGTCATGTGTGAAATTCAAGTATTTTCTGAAATGAATTCAGACTTATAATTGGAGCAATTTCAAACAACAACAAAAAAAAGTGTATTCAGTTAACAATCAATTTCTACTAGACTATTGAAGACATAATAAAAGTAAAGTATGCAACTGAAAATAGAAACTTCTAGTAATAAAATACGTTTACTAAATGAATTTCAACTGTTACCATTTTCTTGTAATTTAATATCAAATTTGTTACAAATTTAGCTCAGGACATTTCAATATAATATTAAAACCTTCAGTTTGTAACGTATTTTTTAAATAGTTTATTAAAGATTTGTAGTATGTATAGTGTGATAAATAAGTTATGTGTGAAATTCAAGTATTTTCTGAAATTAATTCAGACTTATAATTGGAGCAATTTCAAACAACAACAAAAGAAAAAGTGTCTTCAGTTAACAATCAATTTCTACTAGACTATTGAAGACATAGTAAAAGTAAAGTATTCAAATGAAATTGGAAACTTCTAGTAACAAAATACGTTTACTAAATTAATGTCAACTCTTACCATTATTTTGTAATTTAGTATCAAAGTTGTTATAGATTTAGCTTAAAGAAATTTCCATGTAATATTAAAACCTTCAGTTTATAACGTATTTTTTAATAGTTTGCTAAAGATTTGTAGTATGTATAGTGAAATAAATAAGTCATGTGTGAAATTCAAGTATTTTATGCCTATTTTGCAATGAATTCCAACTTATAATTGGAGCAATTTCAAAACAACAATAAAAAAAGTGTCTTCAGTTAAAAATCAATTTCTACTAGACTATTGAAGACACAGTAAAAATAAAGTATGCAAATGAAAATAGAAACATCTAGTAATAAAATACATTTACTAAATTAATTTCAACTCTTACCATTTCCTTGTAATTTAGTATCAAAGTTGTTACAACTTTAGCTTAAAGACATTTCCATATAATATTAAAACCTTTAGTTTATAACGTATTTTTTAATAGTTTACTAAAGATTTGTAGTATGTATAGTGAAATAAATAAATCATGTGTGAAATTCAAGTATTTTCTGCCTATTTTTCAATGAATTCAGAATTATAATTGGAGCAATTTCAAACAACAACATAAAAAAAGTGTCTTCAGTTAACACTCAATTTTTATTAGACTATTGGAGACACAATAAAAGTAAAGTATGCAAATGAAATTGGAAACATCTAATAATAAAATACGTTTACTAAATTAATTTCAACTCTTACCATTTCCTTGTAATTTAGTATCAAAGTTGTTACAAATTTAGCTTCAGGAAATTTCCATATAATATTAAAACCTTTAGTTTATAACGTATTTTTTAATAGTTTACTAAAGATTTGTAGTATATATAGTATATTAAATAAGTCATGTGTGGAATTCAAGTATTTTCTGCCTATTTTTCAATGAATTCAGACTTATAATTTGAGCAATTTCAAACAACAACAAAAAAAAGTGTCTTCAGTTAACAATCAATTTCTACTAGACTATTAAAGACATAATAAAAGTAAAGTATGCAAATGAAATTGGAAACTTCTAGTAACAAAATACGTTTACTAAATTAATGTCAACTTTTACCATTTTCTTGTAATTTAGCATCAAAGTTGTTACAACTTTAGCTTCAGGAAATTTCCATATAATATTAAATCATTCAGTTTATAACATATTTTTTTAATAGTTTACTAAAGATTTGTAGTATGTATAGTATATTAAATAAGTCATGTGTGGAATTCAAGTATTTTCTGCCTATTTTTCAATGAATTCAGACTTATAATTGAAGCAATTTCAAACAACAAAAAAAAGTGTCTTCAGTTAACAATCAATTTCTACTAGACTATTAAAGACACAATAAAAGTAAAGTATTCAAATGAAATTAGAAACTTCAGGAATCCAAATAATTTTTTTAAATTAATTTGAACTCTTATGGTTTTCTTGTAATTTAGGTTCTAAATTAGAAATAATTTTAGCTTAAAATTTCTTAAATCTACAAAAAAAGTGTCTTTAGTTTACAAACGAATCCTATTAAACTACATAAAACATAACAAATATATGTTATTCAATTAAAAGTTGAAATTTGTAGAAATAAAATATGTTAATTAAATTAACTTCAACTCTTATAGTTTTCTTGTAAATTCGTTATTTTCTTTGTTTTTTTTTTTTATTAATTTTAACAAATTGAATTCAATCAAACACAACAAAATCTTTATTATCAGTTCACCAAATCCACAAGATTATCTATTTAACGTAATCAAACACTTAATGTTATCAAGGTAAACTTATTAATTCGCATTGTATTATTTTTCAATATTATTTTTTTTATGAGCTTGAGAAAAAAAAAATCATTAAACAATGATCCAATTTTTTTAATTGCTACAGTAGTCTATAACCTTGAGTAAATTTTAGCAATATTTATTGCTTTGTAATCAAATAATTTGTAATTACAAAAAAAAATATACTGTCAAGTGTATGAAATATTTCTAAAATAAGTCCGCAGATTAATATAGATCTGTTGATATCAAATGATGATTACAGTTTCGGTAACCGGATAAGATTATTTTTAGGATTCACTTGATTTCTTTCCATACAAATAAGTTTAATTTTATCATTAATTATTTTAAGATTTAGTTTAATTTAGTCAAAAGATTTCAATAATTTGTATAATAATTGATGAAAATCAGTCATAAAGTTTTAATATTTGAATATTTAGTCTAATTAAGCAAAACATTTTAATGAACGAAAGAACTGGATTGAATCATTATTTTTTAACGATTAGTCAAAAACTCGATCGGTCTGGTATGTTGTTATTGTTATTAGTTCAATTTCGAAACAATCGCACAAATAGTAATAACAAAACAATAGAAAGAAAAAATAAAACAAAATTAAGCATGCGACGCGCATTCGTCATTTGTTTCCATCAAAATATGTAATATATTTGTTTTTTTTTCTATATTCCTTTTCAGCCTTGACGAATATTTTTCGTTTCTACATACCAAAAAAAACACGTGTTACATAAGACGTTGCAGACTTACGTTTATTACTAAAACTATACCATTACATACTTTTTTTCTTGTTTTGTTTTACTGTTAAATCTCGGAACAAGAACATACAATAATAATTAAAAATTGTTCATTGTAATCGTCGCGATTATTATGGCCATTTAATTGTTCACTTGTTCTTTTTTTAGATATTGTTTTTGTTCCGTAATCAACACTATTGCAATTACAGCTACAATTACTTTGACTGTTTTGAACATGAAACAAAGTGTTATCGAAACAATGAAAAAATGGATATGATAATTGCAAATCGATCACGATTTTTGTTTCTCTTAATGTATGTCGAGGTTGTCAACTCTTTGATTTGAAACCATGGAAACAAAATTTCCAAGTTTTGACATTGACAGATGTCAAATATACAGTTTACAGTTTTAAATACTTGTTCAGTTAATGAATCTTAACTGTAAGTTAATTGAAACAAATAAAAAGTAATTTAATCAATTGATTAAGTTTATCGTTTTTGTATTTATTAACTGTATAAATCCGATGAGAAAATGATGAGGTAAAAATAAAAACAAAACTAAAATGTTGACATCTGTCATTGAATTAGTTGATTGCGTGTTTTCATTGAACGATCCAAATCAATGATTATTTTTTTTATACTACGCTTTTATATTTCTAGTCAAGAGCACTCGAAATCAAACAATGATGTAATGATGATTTGATGTAGTAAATTAACGTTAAACCTTGTATAAACCTTTTCTGATTGGATAGTTAAGGAAGATATAAAAAAGAAGGTTACAAATCTGGAATTGGGCATCAGTTAGTAAGGAAGTATCAGGATATGTTAAACTTAGGAACTTAACGACTTAGGGATGTAAAGTATGTATATAAATCTAACTTTTGTAAGGTTATAACCAATTATGCTACAAATAACTGTCATTAACAGATGACAGTTCGATCTGATGACAATCAGCTGGTTTTGTGATAATTGCCACCCCGAACTTGATAAACTCCCCCAGAGATATTGATTGACTCCTAGGTAGGGTAAATTAGTTTAGTTTCGTAACCTTATTGAGCGGTTGGTTTAGGGTAAAGGAAACAAAGATCGTCGTTTCTCAAAACAATGAAAACCCTTGTCGACAAACGAAAGCTCAAGAAGCTGCGCAAGAAACAATCGACGTCGGCCAAAGATGATTCCCCAAGCAAATCTACAAATAAACCTATAAATATTCACATGAGCATTATCAAACAAATATTTATTGAATGAAACCATCAAATCTCAAGATTATGCTTATTCTGACTTACATCAAACGAAAGCAGTGATGAAGATGAGATGAGACAAGGACAAGGCTGACTTAACCATAAACGTAAAGCAATCCACGTCAATGTCAAAAGTAACAATTTTTCAAAAACAATTAGGATCTTGAATAATATAGAATCCTGCGACGGATGAGAATCATTAAGATAAATACATTATCGCGTGTCAATAATAATCATCTTGAAAAGCGCACACGATCCAGATTTTCATATCGGTCAACGTCTAAACTAATTAATTACAAATGTTTGTTTCCATTACGTTGTTGAATAAACTTGTAAATATTTGCTTATCTACCAAAAAAATAAAATCACTACTGCGTAAATATTATTAAGAATAACATTTGTTTATTATTTGTAATATCCGATTATAATTAGAAACCAAAATGTTATGACACTTCAATTGACAAATGAATTTGTTTAATTAATCAAATCTGTCAATTTACTTTGTCCAATTAATTTAGGTTAATTTAAAAAAATAAAAGTGATATAGGTTAACTTCTGTCAGTTAGTGTAATATTTGCTTCCTGATAATCTTAATGAGATCTTTTGTGCAAACGTCAAGTAATCTTATCATAAATAAAACTACTTAAAAACTACCTTTTTTTTTATTAATACTTATGCTTATAAAACTTTATTGCTTTCTAAATAAGTAAACAATTAAGTTTCGGAGAAAAATGTTTTTGTCAAATAAAAATTATACTAGTTAATTTGTTTGAATTAGGATGAACGATAATCTGTGAATTCGGTATAGTAACTACCTATTTTTTTTTATTAACCCTTATGCTCACATATGTAATAAACACGTTACACGGATTTACTGTGAAAAATATTTTTGTCAAATAAAAATGTTCTAGTTAACTTGTTTGAATTAGGATGAATCTATTCTACATCGTGTATTTCGTAAGGCGAATTTAGTATAATTGAATTGTAAAAATCCCACATACCGTGACAAAAATAAATGCAATTTCTATGTAAACTCTTGCGCAACAGTAAAACGCTCGTTAAATCATATAACCAATTTGATGATGCTTTTTATCGTTGCATACGTGCATATTACTGCACACACAATACTAATTTGCTGTATGAAAAGAATTGTGTGCACACAACAAAATTAATTGAAAAATTCAGTTTTTGTCTCAAAAATAACAACAGTTAAATTTAAACTTTTTATCTGTTATTTGCACTTTCAATAAGATCGAAAGTGAAACTGAGATACCTTTTGTGTTCTCTAATAATTATTGCTTTATGTTTTACGTGTAGAAAGCGAAGGATTCTCTCCTTCTCCTTCTCGATGCATCAAGGATTTCCTGTTTAAGGTTCAATAACTCGAGAATCGCGATTGTTTATGCGTAGAAAGATATGCGTACATGCATTAAGTAAATATTTACTCATCGAAGAGTTCATTGGAATTACGTAACTGCATAATGACATTGACAGCTGTCAAAAGATTGATTCACCAAAGTGACGTATTAAATGTCAACGTATTTAGGTTGAAGGTGATTGTGGAAGTTTGTAATTATGCGATGGATAAGGATAATTAGAATGAGGATGACGATGATGATGTTAATTGCAGTGCGTTTCATTAAATAAACATCTTGGAAAGCGTTCTCGTTCTACTTTGCCGTATCGAATTAGATCAACTTCTCAAGAAAATTAATTTTAAATAGTCGTTACCATTGGCAACAACAATTAAATTTTTGTATTTTTTATCCTATTAATTAAACTTAATGATTCTTTTTAAGTGTAACAAGAGATTCAATTGAATATATTTCTTTGTGATTCATATCAGTTAAATATGGAAATTATTTCAATTAATAGAGTGGAGTAAACGAACGCACATGCACTCTGCGGTCTAGACGTGATCCCGATCGAACGAGATACACTGTGAACCCTGATGTTAATTAGATTTTAATTCCGCAACAATAAAAT
Source organism: Nicrophorus vespilloides (assembly GCF_001412225.1). Lineage (NCBI taxonomy): Eukaryota > Metazoa > Arthropoda > Insecta > Coleoptera > Silphidae > Nicrophorus > Nicrophorus vespilloides. The sequence goes on from NW_017095471.1 coordinate 18,998, forward strand.
GTACGCGATAAAGTGTCATTAATGGATATCCTCGTACCGATACATCGAAATAGTTCAATGATTTATAACTTTTTCGTATATTACTTTTCCGAAGATCAAATAACCTTGACATTTGAGACCGCGTTTAATGGCTTTATCCATGCATGCATGACCAATGTTGCAATTAAATGGAATATTGCATATGCAAATATTCATTGCAGGTTATTTCCACTAAGTTACATTTACAGTTTTGTCTGTTCTTTTATAACAATTAATCTTAGTTGTATTATAAAATGTATGTGGAATGATGTTGAAGAATATAAATGTTTTGAATTTGGGTCGTAATTTAGTATTATAAATTATTAAAATTTTTCAAGATGTAAAGAAAGTTTGTGGATGAATTGCAAGAAAGTTGTTGTAAATTATTTACAAGCTAAATATAGATGTTGAAGAGAAAGACATAGTATTAAATTTGGAAAATCAGATCATCATCGAACAGCAAAAGATGTAAAGTAATTCCGTCAAGTGTCCGGTTTGATCGTTTGTGAAAGTCTGCGTGTACATAAAATGCATGTACATTCGAACCGTGTCAGTATGTCTTATGAAGTTTCTCCCGAAATTATACACCTATACCTTCTTGTCCTGTTTCTCAATTGTTGTTTGTTTTCTTTGCAGTGGCTGTGACGAAAGATGAAGGGGACATCATCCAGAGGTCGATGGGAGTGTTCGGAAAATGGCACTTCTGGGTCTGCATTGTCATCTTCCTCGTCAAATTCCCGGTGGCCTGGCATCAGCTGAACATCGTCATCGTAGCGCCCACCACGAACTTCGACTGTTCCAATGAAACAATCGACAAATGCTCCTCCGATTGTCCCAGTCATGTTTTCGATAGGTAAAACTATTATCTAAGACACCTTCAACATAATGTTATAAAAATTTGAGAGTTTTCAATAGTTATAATAGCATGATATGTTTGCAGGAGGATCTTCACCGAAACCATAATTACGCAATGGGATTTAGTCTGCGAAGATGCTTACTTAACCAATATAGCGCAGACGATGACGATGCTGGGAATCTTGGTCGGCAATGTCCTCTTCGGATTTTGGTCAGATAGGTAAGATATTTCTAGAAGAAGATAATAAATTTGATTGATTTTTCATAGTAAAACTTAATTGCTTTAACTGTGGTTTTTATTGACTAATTAGAAAAACTGATGAACTGAAAAATTTGATATAATAATGTTTACATATGAAAACGCAATTTCTGTTCTTTAACACTTTATTAAGCAAATAAACGAAGCGTTCAGATTGAACTTATGCGGAGTTTACACGTTTTTTTTAGGAAGAAAGTTTATGCATTTGCATAGAAGAGTTTAGAGAGTATTTTTATAAGAATAATTCACCTTTTGCAGTTGCATTGAAACATTCATTCAACACTTTTAGACTAAAAGTTTACCGAATGCAGTTTGTTCAATTGTATAAAAGCGTTCGGATGACAATTATAAACGAAAAGTTCATCTTTTGTTATTGCATAAAAGCGTCTAGATGGGATTTCTATAAGGAAAGTTCAACTTATGCAGTTGCATACAAATGTTTAGAAAAGTTCAAGTTGTGCATACAAAGTGTTCAGATAATTGCTAATTTTTCTTTTTACGTTTTTACTGCTTATAATTAATTTTATTTCTTGTTACCATGGAACAAGTTGCTAAGTTACAAAGATTATCGCAAGAGCATGTGAATGGAGTTGACCTTGTTTCGTTGCTTGGAAACAGGAAGCTGGGCAATGAGAGTCGTTTAAGATTGGACCGCCCTTTAATGATGTTTCTCTGCTCCTCGCATTGAATTCGTAAACTGGATACAATTCGAAACGCATAAATTGCGTACATGTCAATGACACACACCGTACACATCTCGTTAATGCAGATTGCTTACAATTTGACTGAACGAAGGACTTCAATTGGTATATAACAGAGCATCGGCAAATGGATTGTGTGAAAGGAAACCTTTTCAGTTTCATAATGATGATAATGATGATTAATTATTATTAAAAAAAAAATGTTAATTTAAATGTTATAGAAGAATATTTGAAGATAACTTAACTGAACGAATATTATGTGTTTCGTTTCAGAGCTGGTCGTAGGATGCCCATGGTAATAGCCGTGATAATCCAGGTTGTAACAGGAACTGCATCTGCTTTCGTACCATGGTTCTGGTTCTACTGCGTGCTGCGTTTCGTGGTAGCAGTAGCAACTGGTGGCACAATGATAACGAGTTTCGTGCTGGTCATGGAATTAGTTGGTGAGGCTCGGATGTTCGCAATAGCACTGTAACAAAGAAGTAAACTTGAGTATAAATTTCAGGAACGAAGTGGAGGACAACCGTTGCGACTCTTTACCAGATCCCATTCAATTTGGGTCATCTTCTGCTCGCCGTCTTCGGCTACTGGATTCGCGACTGGCGCTACTTCCAATTGGCCATATCGATTCCCTCCGTCGTCCTGATCTCCTACTACTGGATCCTGCCTGAATCGCCGCGCTGGTTGCTAGCAGTCGGCAAGACGGAGAAAGCTATCAAGATCCTGGAGAAGGCCGCCTATCATAACAAACTCCCGACGGCAGGAATCGAGGAAGACGTCAAATCTTACGCGGAGAAGAAGAGAAATGAACCGAAGGCCGGTGGTAACATCGTCGATCTGTTCAGGACGTCAAACATGAGGATCAAGACGTTAGCAATCTGCTTCAACTGGGCCGTCACCGGTCTTTGCTTCTTCGGGGTGAGCCAGTACATCGGGTTGCTGCAAGTCGGCGATATGTTCGTGAACATCGCCATCTCGGCGGCAATCCAGGTGCCCGGCACTCTGATCTCAATCGTGGCTCTGGAGAAGCTGGGCAGAAAGAAAACGTTGATACTCTCGAATTTGCTCGGCGGTATTCCCATGCTCCTGATACCCGCCTTCCCTGTGAATCATTTCGCTACACCTTACATGGCCGTGGTTGGGATGCTCGGATTATCAATCGTTTTCCCAACGGTCTACATCTACTCCGGCGAGCTCTTCCCGACGGTAGTCAGGAATGTTGGCGTGGGAACGTCCTCGATGTGCGCCAGGATTGGTTCTATCATCGCCCCTTACATAAGCACCCTGAACCTGTACACCGCCGCCTGGGTATCACCCGTCATCTTCGGCATATTGCCCATTCTCTCCGCCGTCGTCAGCTTCTGGTTACCGGAAACCTTGAACTGCAAACTTCCGGACACCATCGAGGAAGCGGAGTCATTAACAAGGGAGAAGAAAGTGCCAGTCCAGAAGGAGACGGAAACGGAGACGAGTAAATAACCAGCAAAAAGCATCTGTGATACTAGATTAGATACTCAATCCCCACACTGTAATTATTAACGCTACTTCTGCAGCGAAATCTACAAACATTTATGTAATTATTAAATTATTTTCACTCTGCGATCATCGTTTTACTCGCCAGACCGGAAACGCCGATCACAATCATCCATTTAAAATTTGAGAGAAAACAATTGAAATTTATAATACACTTCCCACGTCTAATAAGAGAAGTTTGGCAACATTCGTCAAATTTTTTTTCTATAAAACAAATGCAATAATAAATTCAATCCGAAATGTACAAATTGTTGTTTAACAAATGGAATTACTCACGGTTGTATTGGGATTAACATCTCTCATGATTGCACACAAAAATAGATCAATTCACTTGATTCATGTACTTTACTGAACTATTTTGAATATTCAAAAGAAAGGAACGCACGCAACCGCAATGGACGTCAAAAGACAAAAGATCGAAACCCACGCTGACGGTTGAAGAAGCGCTACCAACTGATTTCATTCAAAATCAATGTTTGAAAATGTTCGGTAAATCAATCTTTCCAATTATCAGTCAAGTTTAGTAAAATTCTAAAAAGTTTAATATCTCTATGTAAACTATATATAATAAACAAATTTTTAAGTAATACATAATGTAGGTGTTAGGTAACACCAACCAAATGGAATTAAAAGGCACTAAAGAAAAAACAATAAATTGGATTATTTGATTGTTGATTTATTACAAATCATAGGGCAACGCGAAACGTGCTAATTCCAATCTATAGTTAATAAAATAAAAATTATTCATTAACTTTAAGTCAGAAAGACTATGGTTAATAGTTTTTTGTATGATTTTTTTTAAGTTAAATTAATTAACTTGATTAATTCTTACATGTAACTTTGGTGGCCTATAATACAATAATAAAATTATTAATTAAAAATTTACATAATTTAATATGAATATTATAATCAATCAATTAATCTATTTCCATAATTAAAATTGTTTGAGCATTATTTATTATAATAATATTATAGAAAAAAATTTGTTTTTCAAATCTGAAAATTTCATATAAAAACGAATTGCAATAATGAAATATGTCACGATTTGAAGTATAATTAGCAAAAACAAATGAAAAATCATTACTTAACAAAAAAAAAACTATGACCTACTTTGATGATGAATTATTCAATAATAAAGTAAATCACGTATAATTGCTGTTGTTTTTATTACTTTGAGTATTTATGACAATACTTTGCAATTAGTGAGAGAGAAAATAATAAATAAAAATTGGCATAATTTTCGAATTGAAAATAACATAATAATTAAAATTTAATTTTTTATTTGAAAAATATTGATTGCAAGTAAAGGAAAAGTAACAAACGAAACATGTTTCTTTACGTAGAATTGATAAAGTACAGTCGTTGTTCTCTTGACCTT
>NW_017095471.1:23753-28524 GCF_001412225.1 Nicrophorus vespilloides
AAAGCATTCGTTTACTTGTATATTAAGTCTAAAATTCCTACTCAAACTTGAAAGCCTTCAGTCTCTTATGGAATTAAACTAATTCAAGTGGAGATGGAGACGATTGGAAAAACGCAGCGATTCAATTAAAATGCGTTCGTTCACTGCATTTCGTAACCAAGCGACGATTCCACGCATCTCGTAACAATGCAACGCTTGTTCGAGATGTGTTTTTTGTTCCACATTGCATAGCTACGTTGATCGTAAACTTAGACATTTTAAGTGCATTCCTCGTGATCTATGCTAAATTTTAGTTCACCTCTAAATGTTAAATCGCAATAAAAAATAGAAAAAATAAAAGACAAAGTGAGAGTGACGTTTTTTTTCCTTCTTAGTCAACGAAAGTTAACGTTGCGTAAGTATAGTTGATGATGAACGAGAAATTCTTAGAAAAAAATCACTTTTATTAATTTTTTTTTGCATTTATATTAACAAAATAAGAATAGGTAAGAATATTTCATTAAATAAATTAAAAATTACCAGAGTTTTAACATTGATTTATCTAAATTATATCAAATTTTTAATCTAAATTTCTAAAAAACTATTCCAATTTTTTTTTTTATAGAAATTGTTCAAATTTAATCGACAAATTATTTAGTGAACAAATTTTATGAAAAAAAAAATCTAAAATATTGCTAATTATTTCCATGGTAACAAATTCCTATTAAACAAATGAATTTTAAATAGTTTTTTTTTGTCATCAAGATTTTATAACTTTTTCTTTCTAATAGATTCAACAGCCTCGATTTCCTGTCGAAGTGAACTTTAATCTATATAAGAAAGCATGCAATTTTATATATTTTTTTCAATTTGAATTTAAATTTATAGTTTAATTAGATGAAATAATAATAAATACGACTGTCTACATTCAAATTGAGAAATATACTAGGTTAATTACAAAAACAAATTTGCAATTCTTCGCGTTAATTAGTTTACTAAAAGATTTGCATGGAAATTCCTCTTTGTTTTTGTGCAGAAATGATTGAATTATAAAAAAAAAAGAAATTGTAATAATTATTGAATCTACGTCTTTAATTTTTGAAGAAATAACAATTTTTTAATCTTAATGAAAGATCAGGGCCGGCGTTTCCGAATACGTTAAAAACAAAATAAAATTAAACAAACTTCACGTGGCAATGTTGCCAAAATAAATATTTAAATTACTAAAAAAATCACTATCATTGAGCTAAAACCCAATACGCTTCTGCAACCGTTTAATCATAGTTATTGGTACAAAAGGTCTTTGGTTCAATTCCCAAAAACCAACAAAAATTTGTGGGAGGCCGATAAACACGAGAGGGGTAGAAATAGGGCCAAAAGAGATTTATATCAATAATAAAATTCTTCGCGTTAATTAATTTAATAAAAGATTTGCATGGAAATTCCTCTTTGTTTTTGTTATTGAATCTACGTCTTTAATTTTTGAAGAAATAACAATTTTTTAATCTTAATGAAAGATCAGGGCCGGCGTTTCCGAATACGTCAAAAACAAAATAAAACAAACTTCACGTGACAAAGATGCCAAAATAAATATTTAAATTACTAAAATAAAATCACTATCATTGAGCTTCTGCAACCGTTTAATCATAGTTACTGATACAAAAAGTCTTTGGTACAATTTCCTAAAACCAACAAAAATGTGGTGGCTGTTAAACCCGGGGTAGAAATAGGGCCAAAAGAGATTTATATCAACAATAAATTGATCTTTTTTATTAAAAAGAATCATAGTTACAACATCAACAAAATCTGACGTTTTTATTGTGACAAGACTTACGCATTAGCTAACGCCGGTCCTGATAATTGGTGAACATTGATTAACAAATTGGTGAGTGTTATTATTGAATCACATTCATTATTAGCTAATAATCCATGAACTAAGTGCGAAGACATTAAAAAAACGCTTAAACAAATGATCAAGTAAAGTAAATAAGTTAAGTTAAGTAATAATTGAGAGGAGTCAACAAAAACTGGATAGACAAACAAAAATTTGTTATTTCGTTTGAAAATTCTTCATAAACATTTATTTAACATTGTGTCGATGTTTAACGCAAGACAACAAACGTCAGATTTACGAATGTTAATTTTTTATCTTTTTTTCGTTGAGATTCGATGCAAATCTTTACAAAAACCGACCCAATATTGCCATCAGGTGTGGAAAAAGAGAGAGAGAAATAAAGAAGTCTTCTACTTATACAACTGCCCAGGTAGTCGAGTAGACTGGAATGGGGCTCAGTAATATTCAGTTTACCTAACGGTTCGCCTCGTTCCGTTCACAATATCATTTTTATATTCGTCCGTCTTAGCGGTAAATCCTAAGAAATTGAGTATTAATATATTAACAACAATAAGATTTTGAAGTGAAGACAACAACACTTGCAGGTATACATTAATTAAGCACTTTTACTTAATTAGTTAACATATTAAGAAGAAAATTTTCTTTTCTTTTTAATTTTCAATGATTTTTATTTTTCATGAGATAAAAACAATATCCTGAACTCAGATTAATAACACTAAAAATAGATAATGCTTGCTTTCTTAGATAAAATTCTTATAAAAACTTTAATTATTAGACAATTTCGAACAGTTTTCCATTAAAATGTTCCCGTTGAACAGTTACGACTGATAACAAGTATTTTGTAAATAAAAAAAATACGTAAAAAAGTTGATTAAATATAATCGCTTTTAGCCTTATCCAGTAACGAGGCTAGCTCGAAAAACAATTCAGCATTTGTTTCAATCGTGTTTTAACTTCATAATTAGTTAAACTTGTTCTTTTTAAGGTGATCATGACAAGTGTTTACGAAATCCTTCTGTGGCCTTTGGTAACGCTGCTGAGCGTCATCGTAGGGATTCCACTACGAATGTTGAACGGATGCAAGAGGAAACGATGCTGTTCTCCGGTTGAAGATGATCTGCTGATGATTCCTGCCCGAGATTTAGTTAGAAAGATCGTTAAACAAGAGGTAAGAAGTCAATCAACATTTCATTAAGTGTTTTCATTGCTTTAAGAAAACAAGTGTTTTTTCGTTTTTCCTTAAAGCGGTTTCTTGGGATTGTGAAAATAATATTGATTTCGAATTGTTTTTATTTATGTAAATTCGTTAAGTCTTGCTCTCCTTTGTACGTGAATTTGTTTTCAAAAGATGTTTTGAATCGATGAACTCACTTATTTTTACTTAATTATTTCTCAATTTTCCGATATTAAAAGAAGAAACAAACAAAATATGATAAATTGTTTTTTATGTCAAAGTACTTTGACTTTCGAAATTACGAATGTTGTCAATGAAATACAAATGTTTTCTTTGAGAATTCAGTCTTATTGCTTCAATATCGATGTTGTAACTTGGTATAAAGTAAAAAATGTTAAAATTTACCAATTTTTTCCAAAAACTATCACTTCAGATGTTGAAAAGAAGAGACAGTCAAAATTTGATTCTTTCGTTTCTTCGTTTTTCCTTAAAGCAGTTTCTTGGGATTGTGAAAATAATATTGATTTCGAATTGTTTTTATTTATGTAAATTCGTAAAGTCTTGCTCTCCTTTGTACGTGAATGCGTTTTCAAAAGATGTTTTGAATCGATGAACTCACTTATTTTTACTTAATTATTTCTCAATTTTACAAACAAATTTCGGATATTAAAAGAAGAAACAAACAAAATTTGCTAAATTGTTTTTATGTCAAAGTGCTTTGACTTTCGAAATTACGAATGTTGTCAATGAAATACAAATGTTTTCTTTGAGAATTCAGTCTTTTTGCTTCAATATCGATGTTATAACTTTGTATAAATTAAAAATGTTAATATTAATCAATTTTTTTCCAAAAACTATTACTTCAAATTTTGAAAAGAAGAGACAATCAAAATTTGACAATTTGTATTTAAGTCAAAGTACTTTGACTTTAGAAATTACTAATGTTTTCAATGAAATTTGAGAATTAAGGCTTCAACATCTTTGTACAATATAGAAATGTTAAAATTTCTTCAGATTTTGAAAAGGCGAAATAGTAAAAAAAAAAGCAAATGTTCATTCATTGTATAAAAATGCACTGTTAATGTGTATTATTGTTTAATTTCTACACGAATGATGATCATGTTTCCACGGAAATTCCATAAAACATAAGTCTTTGTCTTTCACTTCTTTGTTTTCCTATGAACTATTTTACCAACGCATACAGTAATTACATGAATGTGCTTAAAAATAGAATCGATAAAAATTCCTTTCTACAAAAGTTTATTTATTGACTTGAATGGAAGACATTGTTAAAATGACGTTGATTTTTAGGTGAAATGTCACACGGTTATCAGCAGATACGTGAACCGTATAAACGCTGTGAATCCTTTGGTCAACGCTATCGTGGAGGAACGATTCGAAGACGCTTTGAAAGAAGCTGCAGCAGTTGACGAGATGATAACGCAGAACAAATTGAGCGAGGAAGAACTGTTATCCTGCTACCCTCTTCTAGGAATCCCGATAACAATCAAAGAGAGCATAAGCGTGAAAGGTATGAGCAACGGGGCAGGATCGTTGCAAGCCAAAGATAAAATCGGAGAAGAAGACGCAGACATTGTTAAAGCTGTGAAGAAGGCGGGAGCCATCGTGATGCTGGTCTCCAACACACCAGAATTATGCTTAAATTGGGAAACTTCCAATAAAGTCACCGGAATCACGTGTAATCCGTACGACACGCGACGAACTTGCGGTGGATCTTCAGGCGGTGAAGTGCGTAAGAGCAT
>NW_017095471.1:28543-44815 GCF_001412225.1 Nicrophorus vespilloides
CTTCTCGCACAAACCGACCGCCAGATCGATTTCCCTTTCCGGTCATTATCCTGATTGCGAGGACAAAGAGAAATGGAACGACCACTTCATCATGGGACCGATGTCCAGGTACGCTGTCGATCTACCCATAGCCTTGAAGATCATCATCAAACCCGAATACAAAGAGATCTTGAACCTCGACAGAAAAGTAAGAAATTACATTAAAGTAAATATTACAAATCGAATTTATTAAACGAATTTCAGGTGGATTTAAACAAGCTGAGGTTCTTTTACCTCGACAATAACGCAAGCATCTTAGTCAATAACGTTGATAGGAGCATAGACAATTCGTTGAACAGCGTCATCGATTACTTTCGCGGTAAATACAGGATGGATGTTAACAAGGTGAGCTTATTAACAATTAACCCAATACATTAATTAATCGTTTACTTTCAGCTGAAATTCAAACAATCTCCTTACTTAACTATAGTCCCTTTATTGGCGATAGAAGGAACGGACGATCTTTACTACGATCAACCCAAGAGTAACATTTACTGGGAACTACTGAAATTCCTTTTCGGACAAAGCAAAGCCACTCTGACTGGCGTTTTCTATTTCGTGCTGCACAATCTGACGACGAAATTCGTGAGCAAACGGAAAGTGGAGAAGATACGTGTGAAGATGTTTGAGGCGAGGAAAGAGTTGGAGGACATCCTCGGCGATGACGGTGTCCTACTGTACCCCACGTATCCGACTCCGGCGCATTACCATTTCATGTGCATCTCGAAACTGCTGGACTGCAGTTATTGTACCGTCTTCAACGCTTTCGGTTTACCGGCCACCAACTGTCCGATTGGTTACAGCGAGCAAGGTTTGCCCGTCGGAATACAGGTAAAAAAAAACAACCAAGATAAATTAAAGTTTAGAAATCAAAAACATCTTTCGTTTGTAGGTAATCGCGAAGAGGAATTGTGATCGACTCTCTTTGGCCGTCGCGGAGGAGATCGAAAACATCTTTGGTGGATGGAAATTCTCGCCGCAATCTCAGTGACGCATTTTCAAATAGTTATTAGTGATATTTATGTAACTTAAGTCATATAATATTTTTTAACAAAAATCGACTAGTTTCTTTTCTCAAATTTTACTTATGCGTTTGTTAACGTTAATAATGTTTATTATTTGATCTTAAAAATTGAGATTTAAAGCCAAAATTTCGAGCCAAACTTTAATTCCAAATTATGATTTGAACAAAAAAAAATGTAAGAGAAATTTCAAGATTTGTTTTCGTTTGAAGATTTGCACCATTCTTGCTTTTGGGTTAACAAAAAATGACGGCAAAAGGCAGGGAAATGAAAGATTTTTAACAGATAAAAATAATCTATATTAGTTTAAAATTAATTGCGTTTCAGAAGACTCGGAGGAAATGGACTTGGGGAACGAATCTTGTATGAAAACATTGATACTTGTATAACTTAAGTAAAAGTTATTAATAATATATATAAAAGAATATATTTACAAAGTAAAAAATAAATGATACGGTCATCATAAATGTAATGAAATCATTATAATCAACGTAAATACTAACTTTCAATACGTAAATCTAAATTTACATAAATATTACTTAAAAAATATACACAGCACGTCCGGTCGACGATCATCAAGCAACCGGAGGCACCGTATTCTGTTTAGTTGCCTTTTTCGCCTTGCGCTCAGCCTTCTTCTCCGTCACGCTCTTCTTCAGACCCTTCATCTTCCTGGTCTGCAGCTTGTTCACCTCCTGTTTACCCAGATGGACGCGTCCGTGCGTCGTTCCCAGACCATCAGTAGAGATGTTCTTCTTCTTGACAACCTTCAGCTCCTTCGGCTTCCTGCACGACTGCTTCATCAAGTCCTCCGTCGGCAATTTGCTGCGTCTCAATGTGAAATCTATCCTTGGTCCTACAAATAAAAAACAAAAATAAATAAATTACACGAAAACAAATTCACGAAAAGCACGCACCGATTTCCTCCATTTCAATCCTTGGCGTTTTGCAGCCGGACTTCTTAAACAAGACTTTGTAGGAACGCAACAAAATCCGTCCATCTTTGGTCACCGTGAAACTAATAGCATGCTCCAATCCAGCCAACCTGATAGCCTCGCATTTCTCCCCTTTGAAGAAATCCACGAAAATCGACTTCAACTGCTTGAGCTCATCGCTTTGATCCCACGATGGTCCATTGAACACCAACATGGGTTTCGTTCCCATGACCATCTTCTGTCCTTTGAACTCGCTCATCGGCTCAATGTAATCGACAGCCAACTCAATCATATCCAACAAAGAATAATTGAACATGCGACCGACCACAAGATTGTCTGGCCTCTTCTTGTTGTGTGATCCGAACATGAAGATTGGCGTCTGATATTTCTTGCAGAACTGCTCCACAGGAGCGACGTTCTCAAATATGGTTATGTCATTTTTCTGTGATAATTTCACAGCCTCCGGTTTCTTCAAATGATAAATATCCTTCATAACATTCCTTACTTTCTCCGAACACTTTCTGCCTTGCAAAAACAGGGGTCTCTTCACACCTTCGATGAGTTGCGGTTCGCGCGTCACCAGCACTTTCTTGCCTTTCCTCGTCTTGGCTTTCCTAAAATAAAATTAGATAAAATTAATTATTGCAACACGGATTTAAGAGTGAATAAATGAAATATTGGATATTTACACTACACGCTGCATTACAGCCATGACTTCTTCAAGTTTTCTTCGGTAAAATCACAAATTTTAAGAATTATTTATTAATGCCGCACGTGGTGTACACACACAAAACTGACAGAAACAGAAGGACGCAGAAATACCGTCGTTCAAAAATGACATTCTGCATTACCAACAACTTAAAATGAAAAAATTTAAAATGTTACTAAAACATCATAATTTCTTACTAATTACTTGTAGATCTTACATTAATTAATTTAAAATTACATCTTAATAGAAAACAAAATAATGGTAGATTCAAAAGATGATTGATGATAATTATAACTTATAAAATTAACTAGAAACAATAGAATATTTCAATTTATAATTGTAGCTGCACCAAAATCAAGATGAAAATTAGAGCTTTAATGTTAAGCTTTTATTAAGATCTCCAAAAATAGTTATCTTCAACTATTTTTAATGCTTTTTAATTAATTTGTTATTGTTCTTGTGAGCTCCATCTTGCGTTTTTTACCAATAACTATTTGAATTCAAAATTTGAACTTTTCCAACCAAAATGCAATATTTACAAAAAATATCATGATTGGAAGTGAAAGAAAGAAAGCGGAATTAAGAAAAATAATTTCATTTATTTTCCACTTCGTTTGTATAATATATAATACAGTCGTATGCTGGCTACAAGTGCGCTTACGTAACGTTATTGCTATACATTGCTTCAGTGATAGTTTTGTATAATACACAAGTATGCGGGGGAAAACAAAGGAATAGAAAAAAAAAAGTAAAAACTGTAACAAAACAAAACGAAATACAGAGTACTTAATTACGACTAAAAGTAAAACATATTATGCAATAAACTAATTATTTTATACGTTAAAGTGAACAAGTTTATTATTGTTTTGGTTCAAACGTGAGACAGTCAACTATAAACATTTGTTTTTAATATAATATTTATATATATATAAATTGTTTTTTTTTGTTTTTCCACAGCCCCACACAAGGATCAGATTGGTCACGAACGATTCAATTGTTGATGAAAACAAAGCCAACTTAGGTCGAAAAGAACATCGCAAATCGTCAGAAGAAATAAATGATTAACGAAACTAGTACAAATTGAAATGTCGTGAACGCAAACATTGGTGCAGAAAATAACTTAAAACTGAAATTGACCACAAATAAAATTCGAAAAAAGTAAACCTAAACTTTACACGTAACTGCGAACAATTCGCAGCTCGATTGTAACAGAAACCAAATTCATATAGACGTGTGCTATTATTATTATTTATTTACAACTTTGTAATTTTTCAAATCAAAAGTTTCACAATAAATTACTTTCTTTTGTTTCTTGCAATATTCATATTTTTACTAAATTTCGGTATTTTCTCTACCTGCTTTACAATATAATAAAGTTATAATAATAATAAGTATGTAATGTAAAAAAAAAAACAAAAATTGTTAATTTAAAGACAAAAAATAAAATAATTAACTTGATTTATGTACATAGTATATAATTACTTTCTTCTCTTCATTAATAGGAAAATAAATGATTTCGTATATATATATATATGTATATAAATATATTCTCAGTAACACCAACAACACTGTGGAATTCATTCATATTATTATTTTTTTTTGTGTCATCAACCAACCGAAAAGGGAAATAAAACCAACAAGAAAAGAAATTCAATGAGAATAGAAAATATTAAACGAATAATAATAATAATTCCGGCCCTCGGAATATATAAAAAAAAAGACACGAGATTTTGTCCTCGCTTCATTTACTTTCTCTCCGGAACATTGAAAGAGGAACGTGGAGAAAATCGAATAATAAACGCAATGATAAAAGAAAAGCGAACAAAAGAAAAGCGCAAACATAAAACACAACAAAATCGGAGGGGGCGGAAGAATAATATTAGTGTATGTATATGTATATATAAAAAAAAAAGAGAAAAGGAAAAAAATATAGAACAACGATCTATCGCGTATGCTTAGAGGTGCCTCCTGCCCTTCAACCGGGCGACCAGATTGCATATCTTTAAAGCTGGACCTAGTTTCAAACCCATGTACTTCATCATCATGTCCGAGTTCAGGAGCAGCAGGGCTTTTCCATCAATCTCCTAGAAGATAAAAGAAAAGGAAGTTTGTTATTTAATTGTAATGTTAATGAATATTTATTTATTTACGTGTTTCCTGAAGAGTTCAGCGTGTACGCCTAGACAAGGATCCGTGGATTCGATGAACTGTATGACTTCTTCGATTCCCCACTCGCCCGTAGGGATCTTATTCAGACTGGTCACCGGCGATTCCGACAGAGGCGCTTCCGTCACCGTCGTCGATGTCGCCGCCTCTTGTTCCGGAGGTGGCTTCTTCTTGGCAGGAGGGGCTTTGATGTCGCAGTGGGAGCATTCCGTCAACTGTTTTAAACCTGAAATCGCGGATATTTAATAAGTGACAATGAAATTTATGTATTTATGCTCACTAAATAGATTCTGGCAGCAGCCTAACGTCGTCGAGAATGTTTGGAAAACGTTCTCCAAGTCCATGGGCCTCGTCAGGCTGGGCAGTTTTATTGTGTACGTGCTGCCGTTGTGCGTGATCACAAGCTCCTCCCCCCGAAGACCGCCCAGTCGCGCCAATATCTTCTCCGCTTTATTGGAAACGTTCAGCATCTCGCGAACCAGCTTCTTCGACAGATCCACCAATGAGGTGTCCTCTATAGTGGGCGGTAACATGAAGGAGTCTATCAGGGCACCACCCCTGCAACTCTTGTGGGTGTAGATAACGACGGGCGGTGGGGGCGGAGCCGACGTATCCGCCTCCGGCGATTGGACAACCTCCGCCGTCGACGTGATAACTGGCATGATCGTCGGCATCGCGTTATTTGGCTTCAACTTGAATTTATTAGCACCGCCGTTGTTCTTCTGACCGGGCGGTTGCACAGGATGACCGGACTTCGCGCACCATCCCACCGGAAATATGTCCCTGCTATCGTAACGACACCAATAATCGAAGGCGCCGCGCCACCCATCGAAGGTAACGTGTATTTGCTCGTTCTTGACCGCCCCCACCGTCGCCGTGCAAATCAGCTGCGGGTTCTTCTTATCGACCGCCTCCAGCTTTTGCCCTACCTGAAACAGATTCGCCTTCGGTCCTGCCGGTTCCTTCAAAAAGATCTTCCCCGGAGCCATCTCCGCCCCGTTCAACGTCTTCAGCAGAAACATCGGCCACGAGCTCGCGTTCATGCGGAAACCGAGCGGCGGCTGCAGCATTCCACCAGACTTCTCGCAATGTCCAATTGGATGTATCTCATTGGAATTGACGAGCCGCCAAAAATCGTTTTTGTTGTCACTACCGTCGAGCCTCAGACGCAACCTGGGCCCCAAAACACTTATCACAGTAGCAATGCAAGTGGAGGTAACGTTTCTTGGATCTAAAGCTTCAAGCTTCATGCCAGCCTTGAAATCGTTCTGCGGCGGTTCAGGACTCTGCTTGAAACAGCCGGATGGTGCCTGTGTGCTGTTTGTCTCCTTCAAGTATTCCTCCCAATCGAAAGTTTGAAAAGTCTCATACTGAAAGGGACCTGGTGAGCCTGAATCTGTGTTCGGAGTTGGTGCAACCGCCAAAACTCTGCCGTGCATCTCTGGCCTCTTCTGGTGCTTGTTCATGCAATGCACCGAGCAGTAATCTTTGCTCGGATTCGTGTTACCCTGTATAACGTTATTGCACTGGAGGCAGGCCCCCTTAATATACTTGCTGTATTCGGCCAGGCAGTTCTTTGAGCAGAACTCCTTGTTGCCATACTTGGAGGGATAGACATACTTCAACGAGAGCTTCCCCTCATTGCACCAGGTGCATGATATCGGCTTCTTCGGAGGCCTACCTGGTCTGGCCTTAACAGTCCCATTGTTATTCAGAGTGGACATGATTCTTCCAGTTTCGTCCCTCACTCATACAACGTCTAACATTAATTAATAATTTACGAGGGGAAAAAATGCACTCTCTCACATCACTCCGCACAATCGCGACGACGATTCGCGCTGCACTTGTATCCACCGAAGTCACGGTGCACATATAGTGGAAAATACCGCCCTTTTTACTGTTTTTGTTATGTATTTTAAGCCCTTTCGAAATGTCAACAACGAAAATATGCAAGTTTGCGGCTTGTCTAATGGTCCGGCATACCAAACTCAGAAACGCAAAAGTTACCCTTCGACCGCAGCGCGAAATTCAAACTGAAACGTTACGTCGTCAGAAGTTTCACATTTTCGTTGCATAATCCCATTAATTTCTAACATTAAGATAATAACACATTCCGCCTTACTAATCAGCAAAAAAAAAAACTATTAAAACTTATCACAAACAATGATTCATAGTTACACTAGAAATAACACTTCTGCGTTTCTAAATTTACATTGCTCAGCGTTTCCAAAAACTCAATTAGTAAATCAAATAAACTATTCACATTTCAAGAAAATATATTATTATAATATAAATAGAAGAAAATTAATTATTTTCGAGGAAATCGAGGAAAATCCTTGAGTTTCCACGAGCAACGTCAGCTTGACAATTATGTTTAAATCAATAAGCTATAAACTAGATATGAGGAAAAACTCGTGCGCTTTTAGATTTCCATGGAAACAAAAGAAAATTAAAATAAGAATGCTTATTTGACACGTACTTCCACGAACTTAAGCTAAAACACACAAATATATTAACGTTTTGTAATTATAATTTCAAATTAAAATTATATTTTCAAATTTCTTGAATTTTTATGCGGTTTCTCTATCAATTTCGCTTATTAACCAGAAGAATTTTTATGATTTTATCTTATCTATAGTTAAGTTTTAGTTAACAAGTCATGACGCAATTTGCTTAATTACTTAACTTTTGCGTCGATTGTTCTTGTTAACTGCAGCCAATTAAATTGATATTTAATTTTTTACTCGAAATCGCTTGAAATTTGAAGTTTGATTTATCGTACATTTAAGTTTTATAACAAATTATTTTACAAGAGGGCTGCGATAATAATTAACAATTGAGATGAAACTTGTTTAATTATCGTAATCTGTCATTATGCGGATGAGTGTGTTAATTATTAAATTTGGGGTAAGATTTAATTTAAATTATATTAATTGTGTTTTATTGTTGTTAGTTAATGTAATTGCTGTAAAAAAAATGATGTTAATTGATTGTGTAATGTTAATTGTATTTTTATGTAATCGGTACATAAAAAATGTGTATTAGACAACCACATGTACATGACACACCTGTACGCGTTCAATCAAAGCTACCTGTACACCGTATGCTTCAGTGTGAATTCAACTTTGACTTAACTCAGTTCTTCATTAGGCGTTGCGTGCGTCAGGTGACAAAGATCGAAAAGCAGAAGAAGCACGCAACGAGCGAGTGCACTCGGTGACCTGACCCCCGCATCGACGGCTAAATAAAGACGAAGAAAATTGGGCCTCCCCAATACGAAGAAGAAAGAAATAATAGAAAAGGTAACGAATAAAAAATATAAACATTCTTTATGAGGTGTTTACTTTGTCTGTTTGCAGATGTCAGCTAAAGGGATCGTGTTCGTTGTGCTGACGCTCTGCGCGTCCAGCGTTTTCTCCAGGATGACCTACGATTGCGGAGAGAAGCTATTGGGATGCTTCTGCGGAAACATCTACTTGGATGGGAGCGAGACCAAGTACGTGGTGAACTGCACGAATCAGGGCTTCACCAACGTGGACATGCTCACAGACATCCCGATAGAAACGGAGATGCTCGTTTTCGTTGGAAACAATATCCCGACGCTTCCGTGGAACATCTTCGGTGATATGAACAAATCGGTGAATCTGAAGGAGATCGACATGTCGAATAACAATATTATGGAGATCAAGGGGAAAGCTTATCATCACGTGTCGACGGTGGAAACGCTCATTTTGAACCACAACAATCTGACTATTAGCAATAAGGGCGATGAGAATTATCACCATCCGAGGATGTTCTCCAATTTTGTGAACTTGAAAGCGCTTCATCTGACAAACGCGTTCGCTGATAACACAGGAGACGATTTGGCTGATGATTTGCACGACATCTTCATGAACAGCGGTTTGGATAAGCTGTATAAATTGCATCTGGAGCAGAACGAAATCAAGAGTTTTCGAGATCAGAACGTGTTTTGCGATCTGCCGAATATCAGAGATATTTATCTCGCGGATAATTATATTCCCGGGCTCAATTTCAATATAAGCTGTTTGAAGAAGCTCCGCTTCTTGGATTTGGAGCACAACAACATCACCAAGTTGTCGCAGCGCGAGCTGGAGTCTCTGGATTGGATGGCACCACCGCATGTGGAAGGGACTTTAACGATCGACATACGCAGGAACCCGTTGAAATGCGATCCGGCGACGAAGACGCTCTACGGCTGGATGCAGAGGACGAACGTGACCATCCGCGGTAAGGAGAGCATCCAGTGTCATTCAGCTAAATTCGGCACCAATCACCTCATCAACCTGAAGACTCTCGCCGAAGGGAAGCACGCGACCGTCTCGAAAGGCGTCACCGTCTTGCTGGTCATCCTAGTCCTAGTCCTGATCTCACTCATCTCCGCCTACGTCTACTTGAGCAAGGATAAGCTGAAGAACAAGCTGGGCCCAATTCTGGACAAAGTCACCAGGAAAGTACAATACACGACCATCGAATCTCAGGCCGTCTAACGTCCAATTCAACAGCAGCAACAACAACAAGAAAAAAACGTGTAAATAGAAGATACGGTTTAGTGTATGTACATAATTGGAATAGATTAATATATGCGATGGAATAACCGACGCCGCAGGAATTCCCTCCGCATCAAGGTTGAATCGTCGCCGAAATCGCGTATGGGATTTCTTCGTCCAATGTGATTTTAATGTTTCGGAGAAAACCGGCCTCAGTGCAATATCTCTCTCTCTTATATATACATTCTCCGAAAAAGAACTGACCTCCACTTTCTAATTTTTCGTAATTGCATTCGGGCTTTCAACTGTACACGTCCCGTCCTTCAATTCTTCATTAGTAACTAATTAAACTTGTTTTTATTTTCCTACACATCAAATAGAATTGTCACTTACACAAATGAAAATTGGAAAAAAAAACCAAGTGCGTTCTAAAAGATGACAAAATGAAAAAAAATATATATATCGCGTTGTTAATTTTAATAAATAAACTTTATATAATTATTATTTACTTAATTAACTAATGTTATCTGATATTTATTTATTTTGCGTACGCCTCGAAAGCTACTTCTTTTTTTCTTGTTGTTGGTTTCAGCTGTTTCGTGGTCATGGCAACAACAATCGCTTCTCGACCCTAACGGCTAAGATCAAAGTGTGGTCATGGCAACAAGCGGCGGCAATTAAGATATTAATTATTTCCAAACTACGTTTCACCTTTTTAACAATTGCGACCAATCTTTCCTCTCCGCACGATTTCACAATTCGCGCATTCGTTAACGAAACTGCATTACTTTTAGCATTAATATTTATTTACTTATTAAATTAATTTATGCATAGTTATTATTATTATTATTTTGTTTTTAATGATAATTAAATAAATTAATATTTATTTTTTTTTTAAATTACATATTTTGATGACGTTTTTCTTCTGTTATGAATCTCGCGTTTCTTTTTTCTATTATAATAATTTGTTGCATATTCAGCTTTAAATCTGAAACATGTGTGGAACTGAAGACGTTGCGTTTTATGATCTGCAATTCACCATATGATGACTCACATGTTTAATTATAGAAGCATCAATATGTGCATATCATGTTTACATTTATATTTGTTAATCTTTTCATTGTTCTTCAATCTACTCTGAATTCATAAACAATTTCGTGGCTTCGAATTCATTTAAAATTATCTGAAGATAATTTCACTTTTTTTATGATTAAGGTTCCATGTCTGTCCCCAATTTCACTTAGTTACATAACAATATTACGTATTGCCGTGGAGAGCTTTAAATGATCCGAATCTTTGCTTACATTGTCATGGAGATGATCAAAATATAAAATTTGGGTACAAAGAAGATTAATAACTGAAACATTTGCACAATATTTAATTTAGTTTAAAAAAAAACAAGAAAAGTCTAAATTCTACATTCATAATACATTCGATCACAGATTGCATTCGCATGCATGCATTACGTATTCATCATTTAATTTGCATATGCTTGTATACGAATCTATTTACTAGTTTGCACTTTTTTGTGAATGCAACTAAAAATGAATTAATTAAAGACCTGTAATTGCGGCACGTCTATTTATAAATGTGTACTATTAAAATCACATTATTTGATGCTTATAGTTATTGCTGCTTGTTTTAAATACAATGATTACTAATGAATAAGCGTTTTGTTAAATGTTTCATTAGTAAGCGAGTTGCATTTTGTTTTAACAATTTGATGTATCTGACGTTTCTTTGAAGTCTGGCGACTTTTCATTTATTTAAACAAAGAACTTGATTTCTATGCATTTATAAGACTACTTGATATTTCAAATTGTTTCTCTTACTACTTAATATGTAAAGTGCTGTTAAGTTACAGTCAACAATTGCTTTGAACAAGGTTG
This sequence comes from Nicrophorus vespilloides, assembly GCF_001412225.1. Taxonomy (NCBI): domain Eukaryota; kingdom Metazoa; phylum Arthropoda; class Insecta; order Coleoptera; family Silphidae; genus Nicrophorus; species Nicrophorus vespilloides. The sequence continues at coordinate 39,812 of NW_017095471.1, forward strand.
TGCAGTGCAAATTTAACATTGTTGTTTCTCTCGAATAACGCATTTTTATCTATGAATATCTGTAAACAGCATGAGCAGATTGCGTCCGAGTGCAAATATTGACTGTATAACTCTGATAAGTCTATCGGCTGGCGGTTAAATAATTTGGCCACGCAAAAGTTTGAACTTTCAAACGAATCTACGCAACGTTATGCAACCAAAGTTTCATCGAGTCTGTAACGGAGAATAATAGAAGGAGTAATTTACAGTAAGAACTTAGTCGGGGCCGTTTTTAAAAACTTGTATGTGTTGACATCAGAGACATGTCCGATACTTGACATTCCGCGCATTCCAATCCAATTGATCAACAAATGTGCCACAACCTGCTCATCTTCCATCTGCTCCACATTTAGAAATCCAATTTGGATTCATCTTTGAGACACACACACACATATTGGAAGATCCAGTGAGCATGGCAGATTCAGTGGAGCACTACATACAATCTGTTCTGGATGGCAGTCCACACAGCAGTGACCTATCAGAGCTCTGCGATTTCACACTGACCGAACACAATGCTGCATTGGAGACTCAAGGTATCAGTCCCAGGGCTGATCCCACCAAGAAACTTGTGATGGGTGATAATATCACATACATTGTTGCTGGGATAATCATCAATGATGAGGGGGAAGTGCTGATGATACAGGAGGCAAAGGAGAGTTGTGCTGGGAAATGGTAAATGCATTGAACAACAAATTATTAAATGTAGTAATTTCGATTGAATTTCAGGTACTTGCCGGCTGGTAGAATGGAGAAAGGTGAAACTATCTGTGCTGCCACAGAGAGGGAAGTTCTTGAGGAGACTGGATACCAGATCAAGTGCAAATCTCTGATAATGATTGAGTGTGCCAAGGGGACTTGGTTCAGGTTCGTCTCTGTTGGGGTTGTTGTTGGTGGATCACTGAAGACCCCAGCACAAGCTGATTCAGAATCCATCCAAGCCAAGTGGACTCTGGATTTGGCTGAGCTCACTTTGAGATCCAACGATATAGTGCCCTTAATCATGAGAGCCAAGTGAGTATAATTACTACAAACTGTTTCAATTATTATAGTACAAATTTATTATGTAATTAATACAAATTTGATAAATTCAACAAAGACAAACTTTCTGTTTGTCATTAATATATAAATTTAACATTAATCACTAATTTATTAATTATATAGTTTCAGTTTTGCGAGTGTCAAAAAAATATTGGCTACATTTTTTATGTAAATGTACGAAATCAATACGCTTCGATCAAACTATTAATTCAAAACAACTTGTTTCTCACTTAAAGTGTTAAAACTAACTGACTGCAGTTCGCAAATCTGCAAACTCACACTTACGATAATTACGAAAAAAAAAAATGTATATATATTACCCGTACAGGTAATTCGAATATATTCAGGGTTTCCTGTTGTTTCCTCTGGTGCAGTTCTTGCATTCCAGTGGGGAATTTCTGAATGTATACAATATTTATTGTTAGAAGTAAACTCTGGTATTTTGTGTTGACTTACGTAATGAGGGCTAATTTTGCGTCCTCCAATTCGATGTCGGAGAAGTTCGTGAGCGTCTTCAGCTGGTCGTTCCAGCTGCTGAGGCCGACGGATTTCCGTGCCAAAGAGATGATGGCGGACGCGAGCATCGAGGGCTTGTAGAACTGCATGTAGTGGATGTCTAGGAGGGAAGAGTTTTAAAGGTTGTCTTGGAGTGGACAGTTTTGCTGTTTACCATCGATTACTTTATCCAGATACGTCCGGATGATGATCTGCATGTCGAAGGTGGTGGAACGAGGGCTGCAGCAGAAGTCCTCCTTGGAGATGGCGGCCGGAAGGAAGTAGTGGGTGTAATGGGCCGTCGTCGGGAACATGATGTACCAATGGAAGTACTTGAGGACGAGGATTTCCAGCGCTTTGTACTCGTGCACAGGGTACGGTGATTTGATAGCTGCGTTAAGCTCCTGTATTTTCGGAATGGTCACGTTGTTCTCCTCCAATTTGGCTGCAAATTTCAAAAATAAATAAAATAAACATAAAAGTTAAAATCACAAGACTTACCGGAGATCAGCAAGCAGACGTTCGCTACCAGAGGCATCCTTTCGGCGCTGATGTTGTGATTGTCCATGAATATGTCCAGAAGATAAATGGCCAAATGCAGAGTGCAGTGCGTCAGCTGCTTCTTAATAGAGAACTTCTTCAGGTAGTCCACGGTGGTCCCTCTGCAATAGTGCTTCAACCAAAACAACAATCAAATCATCATCAACACCCCATCACAATCTCTCAACAAACCTGCGGAGATCTGTGCAAGAAAGGAATCCTGTTCGACTCTCGCTCCCGGATCACCTCGTTGTACTCCTTCCTGTACAGCTTGATGTCGTCCCATGTCTCCTTGCTGATGTAGAGCTGCAACACAAGAGAGAATTCGCATTGCTTCGAAATCGCAACCTTCGCTCGCAACGGATTTTTACATTGAACACGGAATCTTCGCTCAGAAGATTCGTCCGCATTTTCTTCTCGCAATCATCCAAACCCATTTACTTACCACGCTTCACTGAAGCGCACCTTGCAGATAGCGACACAGTTTTTGCCCGAAACGCAAAATCTTTTGAATCATCCGAATTTGTGTGTGCATATCTCTGTGTTTTTTTTTTGTTCCTTATTATTGTTGATCGTTTACTCGGAAATTTTTAGAAATACTTTTTGCAGGGGAATGGCGCAAGCTAGAAGATCATCGGACCAAACCTGGCATTCCGACATCCTTCCGATGAACACGGCCTATCCGAAACTTCTCCTGAGACTTCTGGTTGTCATCAGGAAGAAGTCTAATAACAAAGTCTTTGTTTTGCTCAGCGAGAAGACAGCGCTGCATCTTCCCACCTGCGAGATTCATCCGTCAAAATCCGTGTACTCCACCTTGAAGAGGTTCATGGTGGAGATTTTCGGCGCCGACGTCTCCGTCCACAGACCGCACGGAATACTCTCCGTAAACATTGCAAACGTACGCATTTATTCCTAATAATCATGAATGCGATTTTCAGATGGAAATGGACGCAACGAACGAACCGCACGGCGCCTGCCTGACGATGCTCGTCGTCTTCAAGGGCTCTCTTGAAGAGGTGCCCATCATCGGCAAATACGTCTGGCACGAAGTCTCCAAGACGTTATCCAACGCTCTGGCGATGAGAGTCGCAGGAAAGAACTCCACGATTCACCTGAACGTCATCAATTGAATCCATCCAAATTACTCTCTCTACAATTAATTAATTTAAAAAAAATATATAGAAGAACAAAATACTCAAGGTATACAAGAAACCTGACGAAAATTCTCTATTATTTTTTTAAAATTTCCAAATGGGATTTGTATCTGCGTCCTTTTTTCAACTGTTATTTATTTCTATTATCGTCCTTCTTTTTACATACATACGCATTAATCGAATCAGTATTTCTTTATTGGTTTTGGATTTTTTTTAAAATATTTTATCGTTTGTTATTTTATATATATATATATACGTTGTACTAATTTTATACGAAAATATAAGCACATTTTTATATATTCTTCATCATCTTCAATACATAAACCATACTTAAGATCAAAGACTCAGTATTATAAGGAAAACACAACTATTGGTAAGTGAAAAATATGTTAAATTTATGACTGATAATAATTATAATAAGATCAATGCAAGTTTGTGTATGCAACTTTGCAAACGCTGATGCAAATTGAGTTGTATACAGCTAATCATAAATATAAATTATTTCCTTAATGAATTCCCTTAAACTTATAAAATAAATTAATTGTTCTTATTATGTTTTCTTCGTTTGGCTGGTGGTCCTTTCGGAGATTTACCATCTGAACCTTGCTGCCTCTTCTCTTTGGGAACCTGCACTCCATGCCTGACAAATCTCTCGGCCACCTCAACATTAACTGTCTTCCTCAGTGTGTGTCTTTCCACAGCCTACAATAATTTAATAATTAATAAACTGAAATTAAATTTAAAAAAAAATCAAACTTACAGTCTGTGCTTTGACCATATATTCTCGAACCCTCTGTATCTCCTTCTTCACTTCATTCTCGTTGGGATCTAAACCTCTTACCCTCAGATACAACCAGTACAGGGTGTTCAAGGTGTAAGCGATGAACAGATCATATTCCATTTGATCCTTCATGCTTAAACCTTCTGCGATTTTGCTGTTGTATGCAACATCCAGGATGTGCTCTATGTCGTTCACGCTCTTGTGCAGGTTCAACAGCTTCGTCTGTATCTCTTTGTCATCCTTCAGATCACCGAAATCCATGATTGTCGTTCACTCTGTATATTAATAAAACAAAAGATACGAACACTTTCAAACCACTCAGCTGGTTTCCAATTAACGTGTGATGTTGAGGTTATGTTTTTACTAATACACCGAAAGTATTAAACAAACGCAACCGCCACCTATGTTCGGGATATGAACTGAAATTTGAATTTAATAATTAATTACGTAATTTGAAATTAAAATATAATAGTTTCTTTAAGTACTAGATCATAATTAAAACGATTTGAGTAATTTAACAAACTAGTTAATTTCGTTGGAATACATACAAATTTATAATTACATTGTAAAATAATGAACTATTTTGTTAGGTAATGTTAAGATATTAAATAAACTACTGTCGCGTCACCTATATTTGGAGTTGGAAGTAAATTGACATTTAAATTTCAAAATACGAACAGTTTTTAAATATTTCATTCGAAAAATGTCTGTAATTAAAAGCAGGATGATTGTTTAGTAATAATAGATTATTTCAATGAAAGAAACGTTAATGACAATTAGAGTTTATACTGTATTAAACGATAATACACACTGCATCAAGTTTGTGTTACATATTTAATAGTTTGTAATAGGTTTTTTCAAGTCGATTAGGTAAAAAAAAACACTATGTTTTCTTTTTCGTTTGAAAGCATGTTTCTGAAATTGAAAGGGAATGCAACTTCTTCAATTACACAC
>NW_017095471.1:44829-110690 GCF_001412225.1 Nicrophorus vespilloides
TTTTTTTTTTGATTGCGAATACATACATTTTTTTTGGTTTTCGCTTGTACCTCGTCTCATACCAGAACAAATATTCTCCTCCTCCGAAGGATGAAGGAATTTATATGCCCTCGATAAAAAAGTGGCCGCAGCAAACGAATTTACACACACACATACATATATACACGCATATGCGGAGAGAGAAAAAGAAACTCTCGACTTCAAGGATGCTTAAGGATTCTTGAGGTAACTGCTGGTACTCATGAAACGCGCCGTTCTGCGTCTGCCATTGGCATTGAACGGTGCCGATGGAATCTGATTTCGTTTCGAAAAGTACACGCAATTTCCTGTTCGATTGCAATTCGGGTAAAAACAAAAGGATGGAACCTTTTTCCGTGTCGAGATTTACATTACTTTCACTGTCAGTTTGGTTTTCATTTCTTTTTGTTTATAAATCAATATTTTCTGAAAATGTGATTGCTTCGAGATTTATCTTAGTAACAAATATTCAAATTTAAAACGTCGACATTTGAAAACTTCTTCACTTCATCCAACAGTTTTCATTTCACTTTTCGTTTAGTTTTTATTCCCTGTTTTCAAATCACCATTTTGAAAACTTCAATTTGGTTGTTTGCTATAACAACAAATAATCAAATTTTAAAAGGTTATCCTGATAACTGTCGCTTTTTCAATTTGTCCAATTACATCTTCATTTCTTCCACTATTTTATCAATTGTTGCTGAAACAATTTCGTAACTACCACTTTTTTTCACTTTGTTTACATAACACCAAAATTTGACAACTGCATATTGTTTTCGGTTGCTATAGCAACAAACTATCAAATCGTTTGGTAACTATGACATTGTTGTCTGTTTCCAAGCGAGATGCGTTTCTCACAGGTCCACGTTAATCTGTTGGACTGTAATAAAAGGTGTCTGCGCTTGAGGTTAATTACAAAAAAAAATATGGATATGAAATGCAATTACGAAAACGTCTCGGTACCTTCTCCATACAGATTTCTCATTATTGTTCAATCCCGCGCGCCGCGCTAAACGTTCCCATTCCATTAAAAAGCCTCCTATTTCGCTGCAGCAGCAGAAGGATTTAATTGCAAATTGTGCGATTACGCGCAATTAAAAGCGCTTCTTGGCAATTAGCGAATTTCAATTACAAAAAATAAAATTAATCATCTTTTCGAAAAGCCACCTTTTTTCATCAATTTTCTTGAACAATTTTTGTGTGAGTGTGTGTGAAAACCGGGTGAAGAGTTCTTTCTTCTAATCCAATTAGAGGAGGTAGAGATGAAGAGAGGGAGAGAGAGAGAGGCACGCCCCGCTGGCAAGGATCCTCTTGAAGGGGGGTGTCCTTGACCCGTCCCAAGAAGCAGGGCCTCGACTCTGCCTCTCTTCCCTCTCGGCTTTATCTCACCACTTTTCCATCGGCCTCACGAAATTCTCGAGTCCTTTCTCAACCATCAACCATCGCATACCAATTTATTTTTTCTTCCTCTCCTCCATCATCTTCTTCTTTAAAAAACCCAGCCTTTCTCTAAGATCTCTAGATGGACCGAAAGATTCCAACAAGAAATCCACCCTTAAAACCGTTTCACAAAACTTCTTCTATCCTAAGAAACTCATAACCTAGGTCAATATCCAATTGCTCGATGGAGAGAAAATATGCTTCTTTGGAAATCTATTTGGATGCAGATACTAGTTTTCAGTGCAGGCCCGTATCTGTTTTTTTTTCTCTTCTTCTCCTTCATTTGTATCTTTCTGTCTTGCGTTCCATCTACTCTTCTTTTAGTTATTTTTTTTGTTGTTCTTCGGTCTTGTATCTCTCTGTATGTACCTATTATGTACGTATATATATTATGTATGTATCTATGTATGTATGTAGAGAGGAGTTAAGTTAATACGTCGTCGGAGAGGCGAGTATATATACGGAGACCGGTTTCCTACCTTTGTCAGACTTTGGCCTCGACTGCCGCGACGATTATACTGTATAATAATTACCTCTACACATAGGACTATCTGCATGTAGTTCATTTTTATAGTTCGCCAATACCTTCTTTTCTTTCCACCTGCACGGCAAATATTTGTCTAGTTCATTGCCAACGTGTCTCAATTGCTACTTTTCGTCGTTTTTACCCCATCCACCTCAAACTTCTCTGACACGACTTTACGCAAATATTACGTTTCGTGCACACACTCAGACACGTTCTTTAGACTGTAAATCACTCATCAATCCATCTTTTCATCTGCTTGATAATTGCATCCCGCATATCCTTCCATCACACAATAATCTAATTAGAAATCTACGATAGTTTCAAAGTATTTCTCATTGATCTCACCGAATAACCTGAAATTATAGATAAAGTAATTACATTTACATAATTATATTACTTCTTCAAATTTGATCTTAATCAGTCAATTTTATATCTGAAAACCGTTATGTATATTTCTTCCAAAAAGTAGTGTCTCCACATGTATTACATAAAAACTGAATGTTACGATGAAATTTGAATATGAAAATTAAAGCTAATAATGTTTATATAATTATGATATTTGTAGATTTCTTAAATTAATGAAATTTTAGCTTCAAAAAAGTTGTCTTTACATTTTTATATATTACGTTAAAACTGTAAACGTTATGATGAAGTTTTAAAATGAAAATGAAAGCTAAATCTATGGGAAATAATGTTTGTATAATGATAGAATCATGATATTTGTAGATTTCTTAAATTAATGAAATTTTAGCTTCAAAAAAGTTGTCTTTACATTTTTATGTATTACGTAAAAACTGTAAAGGTTACAATGAAGTTTTAACATGAAAATGAAAGCTAAATCTATGAGAAATAATGTTCGTATAATGATGGAATCATGTAGATATTTGTAGATTTCTTGTAATTCACGATCAAATTTGAATTAATGATTTTACATTTTTGTCAATAAATTAAAAAATATGAACGTTACGATGAAAATTAATGAATATAACGAAAATTGATGAACGTGAAGACTTTTTTTAATTCAGTTGTGTCGCACATTGCGAAATGATTAATTGCCATATAAATTTGATGTGTATCTTGTATGTGTTATCACCACATGGAAAATTGGATCTGAGAAGGAATGAAAAAAATAAAATAACGAAAGTACACGTTGCATTAATGGTGAGGAAAAAAAGAAGTGCATTTTAAAAGGAAACCATTTAGAAGTTAGCCGTTTCCATTTACAATTTTCTTTGCTAGTTCATTCCTTATTTCTTTCCTTCAATTTCGCTTTATTTTTTTTTATATATATCTATTTAACATTTGTATTTCTTGTTACCTCTCTTCCATTTCCTTCGAAAGGTGGAGAGAGAGCTGTTGGCAGACGGCAGTTAGAATTTATTTCGCGTTTCGCGTTTGAAAATGTGCCGTTAAATGCGGAGAGGACTCCGGGGAGGAGAAGGAAAAAAAAAATAAATAAATAGGAGACATAAATAAAAAGAGAGATGATTCGAAGAAATGCGAGTTAGAATGAGCGAGAACGTCTTTGGTGAGGGGCAATAAAGGGAATTTTAATGAGTGACTTTTCCGATCGTCGACTCCGCCGCGGCCCGCGACTCGCTCATATATATATATAAAATAAAAGCTACCGAGAAACAATCGATAATTCTCTTATATAGCTTTAAGGATACTTAAACTTGAAATGACAAAGACTTAAAATGTCTAGGCAAGTTTTTATCGACGCAAGATCATGAGCACTCACACACGGGATGATCGTACTAGGAATACGCACATTCCTCAACATCTTGCAGACAGACTCGACTCCGGCCCCAGCAACAGATTCTCAACATTTTCAAACTCGGCATTATAAAACGACCAGAGAGAAGCCAACGCTAAGAGGAGGAGAACAAGAATAAGAAGAAGAAGAAGTCGAAGACTACGAAGAGGTAGCGCAGGGAATAAGAAGAACCACAACCAGAAGAAGAATAAGAAGACGAAGAAGTGGAGGAGGAGGACCTCCATCTGAATACTAAATCATTATCTGTAATATTTATCAAACCTCGCTCTAAATGCATTTTAAACATTTCATCCCGTTCCGATCCTCAAACTCAGCTCACCTCAACTCTCGCGTTTCGCGGATCAATCTTCTTTATCTTTTTCTTATGTCTCTTTTTTTTTTCTTCCCGCCGCCGCCGCCGAAGACTCCAAATGTGTCTTCGCTTCTTTCTCAATTTTCGCATGGCAACCGGCTCCTCTCTCGACTCGCTACTTTCATGCTCGGATCCGCCGTATGTAATTCGCTTTAATTTCACCAGTGGCGGAACATCGCCGCCTTTATTATTTCCAAACAAATATAAATCCTGCAACAAATAAAAGACAAAAAAAAAACGTTAAACGAATTCAATATTTTTTTTTAATCTAAGAGATTCGTCATGTAACAATTCAATAAGAACGTAAAAAAAACAGAGTTTATATCATTAATTGAACTATTTTAATGATTCATTCAATAACACTAACAAGAAAAGCAATGAAAATCGTTTGAATTCTTATTTAAATTGGGAGACTTTAACGCGCGATAAAGACACAAACCTGAATTTATATACAATTATATAACGAAAACGATGATTTCTCAAGAATAATAGATAATAATTTGTTTAAAACACAAATAGATTTGAAGACTTTAACATGTGATAAAGCTACAAACCTGAATTTAAACAAGAATTATTGAATACCAAAAAATGTTACATTTACATTCATTTTATTAATCTTAATACTAAAATATGTTTTCTGAAAACAATATGCAATGAATTTTGTTCTTAAATTTATTGCATATTTATATAGAAACACATGTAAATTTGTAAACTTTCGTTAGGAGAAAGCGAATTGAATTAATAATGAAAACCTAAGTGTTAGTAATCACACTTTTAACTATGATGAAGATGAAGACACAAACCTGAATTTATATACAATTATATAACAAAAACGATGATTTCTAAGAATAATAGATAATAATTTGTTTAAAACACAAATAGAATTGGAGACTTTAACATGTGATAAAGCTACAAACCTGAATTTAAACAAGAATATTTGAATACCAAAAAAATGTTAAATTTACATTAATTTGATTAATCTTAATACAAAAATATGTTTTCTGAAAACAATATGCAATGAATTTTGTTCTTAAATTGATTGCATATTTATATAGAAACACATGTAAATTTGTAGACTTTCATTAGGAGAAAGCGAATTGAATTAATAATGAAAACCTAAGTGTTAGTAATCACACTTTTAACTATGATGAAGATGAAGACACAAACCTGAATTTATATACAATTATATAACAAAAACGATGATTTCTCAAGAATAATAGATAATAATTTGTTTAAAACACAAATAGAATTGGAGACTTTAACATGTGATAAAGCTACAAACCTGAATTTAAACAAGAATATTTGAATACCAAAAAAATGTTAAATTTACATTAATTTGATTAATCTTAATACAAAAATATGTTTTCTGAAAACAATATGCAAGGAATTTTGTTCTTAAATTCATTGCATATTTATATCGAAGCACATATAAATTTGTGTAAGTAATCAAACTTTCAACTATTGAAAAACAATATTTATTAAACTATTTTCATACAATAAATTTAATTACTTCTTAAAGAAATCGATAATTATAAAAAAATATTAACAAAACACTTTCGATTTCTTAACTAAATTGAAAAAAATAATGAATAAATAAATACAGTTAGAATGCTTCAGGTTCGTCTATAAGAACGCATCTATATGTGGAGATTTTAACGTGCGATGAAGACACGAACCCGAATGTAAAATGCATAGAGAAAAAAAATAACTATTCATTATATGTAAATTCATATAAAAATTTATAAGGAATACAATTAGTCTTTAAAAAAAACCTATTCTAAACATATACATTAACTATTTTTTTTTAATCTAAGCTTCAGATCGTAAAGCAATACATCGATGTTTAGAGACTTTAACGTGCGATCAAGAAGCAAACTTGAATTTCTGTTTTTACGTAATTACAAACTATTTAAATTGGAACAAAAATAAACTTTTTTCATTTACAATTAAATCAATTTTGGAATACAAAAACCCATTTGCATCAATCATAAGACCTTTGCAGCGAGTTAAAATCTAAATAAAACATATATTCAAATTACATTTTAGCATTTCTTTATATAACAAACAAATGTCAGTTTAAAATCTATATTTATTAAATTACTGAAACGTTGGAAAAAAAAATGTGTCCTTTACATTGTTTAGTATTCATTTTTACTTCAATTATTAACCAAAATATGAATGAAAATTATTGTTTTTATATGAAGACTTCAACTGTTGAAAATGGTAATTATTCTTATGTTTTCAACTGTTGGAAGTAGATGGAATCAAGAACGAATGTTATTTCTTTTGTTTTAATTCTTCGTCGTTCAAATAATAAAGTTTATTAATAGGTATTAATGTACTAATTGTAATTTAATAGAAAAAAAACACATTGTTCATTGATTTTTATTTAATAATTCAGATTACTAATTGCAATTAATTAGAACTGATTTATTCATTAGTAAAAAGAAAATGCTTAGAAACAATGATTCTTATACGAAGACCGTTGAAAGTGGATGGAAACGAATGGTTTCCTTTTGGTTTTCCGGATGAAGGAGTCTCAACCGTTCGGAAAACGCGTTAGATGACCGCTTGTTTTATTGTGTACAAAAAAAAAATGGGGGAGGCAAACATAACGAGTTAAAAAAAACGTCTTCGTTGTTCTTCGCCTTATTCTTTCCCCCCCATTTCGGCGCGCTTTTGTGTTTTATGTTGGTGTTAGTGTACGTGGAAGATAGTGTTAGTGTGTGTGTATGTGTTGTCTTATTATTATTAGCCGAGAACGCCACCATGATTGCCGGATGATACGTCATCGGCATATAAGAATAAGCCAACCGGTCTCGGCCGCTTGACTTTTTACCACACGTTCTTTTATTTTCATTCTTGTGCACGGCTGCCTGCGTCCCCTCCTCCTGCTCTCTGGCCGGCCACAGAATACCTGGGCAGTCGACTTCTGGTGTCTGATCGTTTACAATCGATTTAACCTGAGCTTTTGGACGAAAAATCCACCGGAACATCCAACCAACACAACACTCGAAGGACCTTAAGGACATCCTCGTCGTCGTTGTTGTCATCGTCCTCATCTTCCTCTTGCGCAGAGAGGACGATAGTGTACGAGAGATAGTGCGACGGTGAAGACTTCCTCCGTCGGAGACGACCCACGCCACGACAACTTTTCTTCATTTTTCCACTGGTAAGAAAACACTTTACAAAATCTTAAGAGAATCATCATCAAATTTCTTATTCGAATTCACTTACTTCTTGCACATCCAAATCATTATCATTTTTATTATTATTATTAATTTCACAAGCACACTTTAAATTATGATTACTTCCTTCGCTAAAGAAATAAATTCGTTAATTACAATAATATTATCATTATAATCATCATTATTAATATTATTGTAACGTGCATTTGCTAATTAACATAATAATGTGGGATTATTAAGTGCAGGTGGGGTTGGCCTCTCAAGGTCAGGTGTGTGCTGGCAATAACCTGCCGGAGGTCGAAGGGGGCTCTTTGTCTCTCCTCTCTCACTCTCCCATCCCTCTTCATCCAAAAGCCAACATCCACTCTCTTCATTTTTTCGTCCCTCTCACTCTTCGTTCCTCACGCACAACGGCTTTGCCTCTTCTACCTCTTCCATATATCCACCATTCCTTCCTCGCATACCTTCTTTTCCTCCATCAACATTTCTTTCTTTCTTATTTTATTTCGCTACAAAACGTATGTCTCCTACCCGAAGCGCACACAAATTATTTTCCACGTAAAGAAATTTACAATCGTAAAATTAATCAAAATTAATTAACAACATCTCTAAACGCATAAACTTAATTACTAAATACGTATATTGCTTCTGCTATAATTAAAAAATAAAAAAAAAATCCTAATTTACTTGTAAAATTGTTAATTACCAATTCACTTTTAAACATATTTCTTAACACAGACTGTTTATTTCCTAACACGCACAAATTTTTGTTTAAAAAAATGTAGTTTAACTAATATAGTAAGAAAATTGTTAAATCCAATTAATTTTTATCCGCAACTTTAATTTAGTCATTTTCATCATTAAATCTATCTATAATTATAATATTTCTGTTCATTCATTCATTCATTATTAAAAAAGTAGTTTTTAAATGTTTGCTATAAAGATTGTTGATTCTGTTTACATTTTCATCCAAAATATAAAATTTTTAATATTAACTTTCATATTTCAGTAATTTTGTTGCAAATTTACTCCATTTGTTTATAAATTTCAACAATAAATGGAAATATTTACTTGATTAATTATTTCAAATTAATATAATTCAAGTATTTATAAAAAAAAAATATAAAAATTTCAATACAAAAATTTAACTATTTTCATCTAATTATTATTTAACAGCAAGTTTAGTTTCTACAAGAACCTAATTTCATCCAATCATAATAAATCATTGAGAAAATACAATTTTATAAACAAAACATGCATAAATAAATTGAAAATAAGACTTTGCAATGATAAATGTTAATAAATTATTGCACAAATCCAAACACTTAGCACATTATACAACATATTCTACATAATTCTATAATACAAACAAATAGACTAATATATTAAGATTTTTTTGTAACTTTGTTTCACTCAAATGCTCTTAAAGGTTTATTTTGAAATACATAAATAGTTAATCACTTCATCAATTTGAATTTCTAATACGAAATAATCATAATTGCAGATAATTATCGTTATCCAACGTTTTAATAATATATTATCATTATTAAACGATAAATTTATTGCAGCAAGTCGCGATTTTGTTTCGATCGTTAAACTCTCTCAGAATGTTTATAAATCTATTTTTATTTGATAACAGATCAAATCTACTCAACTGTAGCACTTTTACAAAAAACAAAATAAACAAATGTCAAATTGGTTGTTATGGAAATACAGTTTATTATTATTTTTATCATTAATTTGTATAGTAATCAAAACTTATTAGATTAAACTAGTTGCTATGGAGATAAAATAATGTATTTACTTCTCACATATAATCATTCCAGTAATAATTTACAATATTATCAATATATTAAAATAAATGTTTCCATAATTAACAAGCAACTGAAATAATTAATTAAGATTTGAATAATTCAATAACTTCTATTGAAAATAATATAATTTACTTAATTTATCGAAGAACTTGAACTCTGCAGTTCATCTTTCATACTTAACAACTGTTCGTTTCTTATTATGCAAATTATTCGTGTTTATAGGAAAGACATACTTTTTTTTACCTCCTCCTCTTCGTCTTCTAACGCCGAGCCATTTGCATGCGTAATTATAATTGAACCTATTAAGATTACCATTTATTTTATTGCACTCCAATCGATAAATTACGCTGCAAATTGCAATTTGCTAAAATCAAGAAATTATAAACATCAATAAATGTTTGTTAATATCAAATAAACTTCAGATTATACATCAAAATAATTATTGATTATTAATCAAAATTAGAAGGTTTTTCCTATTTAAATACGAGCTTATTCAAATTGTGTTAATTGAATGTTATTAAGTCTTGTTACTCCACAAAGTCGTTCAATTCATGATTTATCACCACTTTTCCTTGTTAATTACGTAATTTGCGTAACGCCGATAATTGTGCTTTGATCGCTCTCATGAATGGCTCAATCTGGGTTTTCAATGAATGGAATACGTTCTTCACACCGCATTAGTTTCAATTCGATTCGCAGTTGCGCGACGAAGCGAAAACTTCTGAATTTAGCCAAGTGTTTCGATTTCTGCAAATTTTCATCGTTCATTCGATCCGTCACCTTTGCCATTCACCATTCAGAACCATTTTTTCTCTCTTCACATGTGCAGTTGTTAAATACAAATAAACGCTAGAAGGAAAAAAAAACCTTGAATACTGCTGCACAACAAAAGAAAACGCAGTGTGCATTTTCTCGGCATGAGGCCCTCAATTTTTTTTTCGTTGTTTGTTACTAAGCAACAGTTTGTCAAATTGTACACATAATTAATAAAATCTAGACTTTCTGATTGTTATAGCATATAAAATTAGTAAAATAAACTAATTATAATGAAAATTTACAAAATATAATATGTAAAATATTATGTAATATAGATAATTGTAGATTTGTTAAAATAATGATGAAAGTAGAGTTAAAAAATAGAGATACAAAAATGAAATGATATTGAAAGGATGTTATATAAACAAATAGGAAAATCGAAGGTGATCGCAATAAAAAAGAAACCATAATAATCAGAGACTAATTTAACGCTAAGAAAAAAGGAATTAGAATCGAAAAGCAAAAGTTGATGATGGAAATAGAAAAGAAAGAAGTAACAAATTGAACACGTTAACAAAAAAAAAAGCGGTTGGCCTTCGTTGGTATTTCTATGTAGAAAATCGCAATCAAAAGGGTATCGAACTTGTTAATATTTTGGTTACATAAGGAGGCCGCCGTTCTTCGATTCCGGGCTAAGGTCAAAAGAGATTTGGACTCAAAAATCCGGAACGAACGTAAAATTACTAAATCGTTTCGCTGTCTCTGCATTGGCAATAAATCTCAATTAGTGGACGAATGAAGACAAACAAAAAACAGATGTGTAACGCAAATTAGACAACGTAAATGAATGAGAAATTATTATTTATGCTTTTAAATTTCTAATTAAAACTGTTTTATATTGAAAATTGTATTTTCTATTATGGATTTTAAATATAAGTTGTTTGATTTACTTTTTGTTACATTATTCTATTATTTATATTAACAATTCGTTGTCATGGTGATGAAATATATTACCACAATTTGAGAAAGTTAATGTTGTATATACGCAAATGTTTTGTCAATGCAAACAAAAAAATCATGTCAAACAATTGAAGATTTAACTACTAGATTTATTAAGAAAATAAACAAATTTATTTTTTTTGTTAAATATTATGAAACTAAATAAATTAAAACTGTAAATTTTCTAAATTATTAAGAAATTATTAACAACAACTCTAATAGATTGTGTTTATAATTAGGCTTTGAAAAGTAAGTATAATTAAAATCTGTAACGTTTTACTTAATTAAGAAACTAAACTTTCAATTTTGATTTTTACACAGAAATATAGTTCTATTTTATAAGAAATATTTATTGAAATTAATAGTAAAGTATGTAATTATGTTGAAACATGTGTTCTTAATACTCACAGAATAAATTATATAGTTTTAATTAAATTTTGATTTTCTACAATATTTTTAATTAATCACTTTTTTCTACATGAAACAATTTTTTTTAAATTAATTAAAGATTAAATTCTCAATTTTGATTTGTAATAGAAAAATATAGGTTTTTTTTGTAATATAAGTTTACAGTAGGCTAAAATTAGTAGAAACATGAGATATCTGAATAAATAGATACATTTTATAGTTATAATTATTAATAATATTTGTCTTCAATGAATATTTTTCTAAATGCAAAATAATAATTAATATCTAAATTTCAATTTTGATATGCTTTAAATATTTAAATGTAAATTTGATAAAGTTTAGATGTATTTAAAAAATGTAACAATTGTGATGCACGCATTGTAATATTTTGGATAAGATTTTAATCAATTCTTAAATAATTTACATTTTTTATTAGATTTTGGTGCAAACATGTAGTTTTAATTAATTGTAATTAACAAGAAAAACTATGAAATTAGTAGAAATATGATTGAAAGTACTAGATAAAGTGTAGGATTACGCTGAAAGCTGCGGTTTTCTCATAAACGCGCTCTCGATGTTGTAATTACGTATTACGATTTATAATAATAATAATCGATCGACTCCGTTGATCTTGGCATTATTCGCACGTCGGATGCATTCCGCGCGTCGAAACGAAACGAAGCGGAGAGGATGGATCTCCAATGATTTATTTATGCACGTTTATGCGCGCGAACGCGGAATTAACTCGCGCTCTCGATCGTTAATTAACATATCGCCTCTCGGTACGACACAACTATTACATGATCTCCGACCAATTAGCAACCTCTAATCTCTTGTTAAACGATTGATATATGCTTTTGCCAAGGAATATCTAGTGGGCTAGGCACCGCATCCATCCAACATGTCAGTCAGTCAGTCTCTTTTCCTAACGACAGAAGACCTTCAACCTCGCACCTCAGCGTTCTTTTTTAAATCCTACATTTTTTTTTCTCTCACTTCCTGTGCAAAAAAAAAATCGAGCTCATTACACGACGACAACAATAAAACAAACAAAAAAATAACCGCAAATGAATCACGTGCGGCGTTACCGATGAAAGAGCTCTTTGTTTTCGGAGCTAAAGTCAATGTCACCTGTAACTTCTCTTTATTATTATTATTATCTTTGTCCACTTCTATTCATTCGTGTCAACGACCCGCAAAGTCCGAGAACTGCCATCACAGTCAGCCAATTAAACGCTCTCAATCACAAACTCCAATTAATCTCTTCCAATTAATTCGATTTTATAGATTCGTCGAAGTCGTCGGATCAAATGCGGTAAACTTGTCGTGTCTCTCTTCTCTTTTGCAATCTCCATCTCTCAAAGATGCAGAAAAAGGAAGGGAACGACGACGGGTTCGAAAGGAAATGGTTAATTAATACAAGATATATATGTGTGTGTGTGTAATTATTTTTGCGTTTCGCAATGAGCAAAGAGAAACAATAACAGAATCCAAATGTCACTGGTTCGTATTTTTTTGTCTGTTTGTTTGTTTGTTAATGTCACAACAGTAATGTATTGTTAATGCGAAGAACCTAATTATTATTTCATATTAATTAAAAAGAATTTTATACAATTTCAAGCAGAAATCTCCAGTTTCCATCTATTGTTGTCTGTAGGAAATTGACTAAAACGTGATGACCTTACTTTTTTCAGTCTTATTGTTTCATTAACGCAAATTTGAGAGTCTAAACGTTAACATTCATTTTATTGTACTCATAATTCCAACCAGTCTAATTAAATTCATTGTCATTGTTTTTCATAAAATTGAAGATTTTGTTAAAAAAAACTTTCTATTCTATCTATTGCACTTTTCTAGAAACACACTAAAAAGTAACTATAAGTTAAAAGTTTATGAATATACTCATTGATATTTGAGCTTAAATCTAAAATTTTATTTCAGAAACACACTAAAACTTGATGACATTACATATTCAATCTCATTATTTTATAATTAATAAAAATTCATAAAAAATCTTTGATTCTTTAAAACTACATCAAGAAAAATTTGGCAATTATAATTAATTTACTTAATTTTAATTTCATTGTTTCAAATCTCGAAATTATTTGTGAATCATCATCATTAAAATTTCACTTGAATCAAGATTGTTTCATATAAAAAAATTAAAATATATTCATGCATGCAACCGTCTTGCAGATAGTTACATAACACAATCGTTTCTGTATCTGCTTTATTTATAGCAGAGGTCGATGAGTCAAGATCGAGGCGCGTGTTTCGTTTCCACCTAGAGCTCTATTTCCCCATCGGCTCCGCGGTTTCCATTAAAAAAAAAATTATATGAATCAGTCATTAAACTAATTGCGGAAACGGTCGAGAAAAAACGCACGAATTCCACAATCAAACCGCAGCAGCCAACGAAAGATAAACTGAAAGATTTGTACTCGTTTGCATTCACAAATATTTATATTTTTTTTTAAAGATACACGTTTTGTGTTTACATTAACGTGGATGCATTCGATAGGTGTCGGATTTCTCGACTCGGATTCTGTTACACCTCGAGTATCGCTTTACCAAGTGAAAAACCGCAAGTCTCAACATTGATGTAGTTCACACTTTGTAAATTTTAAGTGACATTTTGGCGATGTTGCAGTTATGATGCAGACGCGAAGATGATGAAGAAGAACAATGCAGAAAGGCTAATTTGCACGTAAACAGGTGCAGCTCGACAAAATATTTCCACATCGTTTTAAAGCGACATTTATATTTGCAATTGTTTGCAAGTGAAGCATCGCTTATTTGCAAGTCTCGATTCTAGACTACATTTACACAAACTTGTTAATTTTACAAAATGAACTTTACAAAATGAGTTAAATTTAGCAAACTGTTAATTTTTCCCATTAAAATATTGACTTTAAAAAGTTTACTCATTTCATATATTTATCATCATTAAGAATCAAACATGGAAAACTTTTACGTTTTAGTACATTTCTCAAAAACCACAAAACTTAAAACAAATTTTGAAAATTCATATTAATTTAGAAACTCTAAAGTATAAAATGAATCTATCCACTTGATTGTATCACTTTCAGTTTTCGAATAATTTTCAATAATGAAAACTAAATGTTTTCTTTTCTTTTTATGACAATTATAAAAGAAAATAAACATGAATTGTACATAGTAAAAAAAAATTTGCTACTAATTTTTAAATATTGAATATGTAGATTAAAGCTAAAATTGATTCATTATTAAATATTTATGTTAAATCTGAATGTATTGAAAATATAATAATAGTAATCAAATCATAATTAGTTAAGATATAATTTAATAAATGTTATTATTCCGCGTTCTAATAGTAAACTTTAAATATTAATGTTTCCTTCATTATTCTACATTTTACTTTTCTCTCTCCTTCGTTTCTTCTCTTTTTCTTTTTCTTTTCATCATAAAAGCGGAATTACTGTGATTAGGTATGCCGCGAAGATGAACAACCATCGTTGCGGTTACTCCATTGTATTTTAATGTACACGAGGAGAGCAACGAGGAAACGGATAATTATAATAATTTCCAACTTTAGTTGGCGGTTTCAAAAGTTCATTCGGCTGGAAAGGAACTATCTATAATGCCAATCAGATTCCTCCATACAGATAAAATCACAGCAATTTTTACCATAATTGATAATAATTTTTGATCAAGATAGTAAACAGAATAAAAATTCTATCGATTTTTATAGCAAAACAAAATTCCAGTTATGTCAAGAATGTCAAACGAAAACATATTTTTTCCAAACGCTCATGTTTATGTTAATACATTTGATGATGAATCTGCGTTTTTAAATATTGCAATAATTGTGAATTTATCTAATAAATAGTTTGAAGGAAATTTTCTTACCTTCGCAATGATCTTTGATGCTTCAATAACACACACACAATAACACGAAAGCGAATAAAATCTAATTTTGTTTATTAATTCCATAACAACGTACAAATTACGTGCATTACCAAATTACCAATAACAAAGTTTTCGATTACTTTTGAACTAATAAATAGCCAATGAACTAATAAATAGAAAAAATAGAACTAAAAATAAATTCCTTAGTTACTTTTCATTAAATTATATTGGCATCATTTTTATAAATAAATGATGTACGTATAATAATGTCATATAAATAAAATTACCAATTTAACAAAAAATAAAGTTTTTTTTTTAGTTTCATATTTATTTGAATTTTGAATATTATTAAGTAAAATCTGAATATAGAAATAATGACTACATACAAATATTTGCTAAAAATAAACTTCAAATAATATCTAAATGCTATTGTTATGCAATATCAAAAAAAAACAAAGTTTTGAGTAACTTTAGCTTTTGGATATTGGTATTCATTTAGTGAAATGCAAAAATAAATTAAAGAATCACAAACAACTAGTGCATTTTGTAGTCTTAAATCGCACACGAATATTTCTATTGTCTAAACCGATTCGATTCTTTCTTTGTTTCAGAACGTCGCATTCCCATAGATGTCGGGAAAAGGCGAACGCATTTCCATGTGTCCGAGACTGTTTGTTACATAACGACGCACGCCGGTCATACTCATGAGCAGGTACGATGACGTGAGACGACTTTTTATATACATTTTTCTCATCTATACTTTTTTTCATTCCTATTTATAATGAGGGATATTTAATTAAGTAAATAATTTATCCACTCTGCTTTAATTAAAGGTTTCTTTTCGCTAATCATCAATTAAGCTGACATTTCATTAAAGTGCAAAAAGGGTTCGCCGTCGAACCTTGAGATGAGAGATGAAATAAAAAAATGTATGGAAAAGTCAAATCGCATATCCTCAAAAGTGCATCTCCGAAGCTGCAACATTCCCAAGGTTTAATTAATTAAAAAGTTAATTAAATTTATTACTAATCATCATCAAGTAATCATTATTAAATGCAATTTTATTAAATTGTCATCACCATAGTAACGCTGTCAATGTTTTGACATTTTTTTTTGTTTGTTTTTACTTTAAACTTATCGTTAAAATCATTGATATTTTTGGTGCATATATAAATATAAACATAAACGTTATCACAAGTGTTGATTCATATTTATGCAATCTTAATTGATCGAAAATATTGATATTTATAAGTATTAATTATTATTTGTGTTTGATAATGAATGTATTTTCGTCGCGTGCGTTGATAAGTCAAAATTGGAATTGTCATGGAAACAACGTCGACAATAAATGTCAGATGCTGTATGAAAAACGGCAGGTTAAATTTGACATTTAAAAATGTAAATTCGGCGCTGCAATCTAAATGTCATTGAATTGCATTAATCACGCATTGTAATATAAGGAAATGGATTACAAATGAATTTCAATGAAATATACACACGTATATTTACCTCGATTTACTTGTCTTCAATTGTTTTTATTTTCATTCCTCAATGAAAACAAAAGCAATTAACGCGAACGACCTTTACGGAAATTACCTGAAACAGAACAAAAATGAATTATTTTAAAACCCAGAATGCAGCACTTTTACGACGATTCTGAAATCAATTCAAACAAATGTTTTCTCTCTAATTTTCGTTTTTGATATATTAAGCAAATATAACAAAAAAAAATGAATTTGATTGATGGAATCACCAAGGTTATTTAACAAAGATTTGTAAACGTCAAAAGCTAATTTGTAGCTGTGATCTAAGAAATTAATCGCAGAAATGATTACCAATTAGTTTGAAACTTTGATTCTTCAATTTGCGAAATGTCAAGTTTGTACGATAACTAGATTCAATTTTGCTTCTAAAATCCCATTGTAAGTATAATTTCGTAACTAAAGGTTAACAACTTCAGCAGCAAATAATCTAAATTATTATTTAAATCTCTTTATTATTTTTACAAATTTTATATTCAAATTCCTTCACTTTGTTTGATCTTTTTTTAAGGAAGAATTTATGCAATTTTGAAATACTTCAAAACAAATAGTTTACACAAATAAAGAGGTTTGTTTGATCTTTGAACAGACGTAAACTTATTAAATTAATAATCGACAAATAAAATGCATTATCTTTTATTTTGTATGTGTGTGTGTTTCACTTATTAGTAGATACAAATAACGATTAGATATCTGTCATGCATCTGTCAATGTCATTTAAATTGAAACAATTGCTCTTACTTGTTTTGTTTACATTTATTTACTTTGAAATTTGCAAAAAAAAACTGAAAATTTGAAAAAATATTTTCTGAAACAAAGCGATCTCAAAGTTTTGATTACTCCAATTTATTAGTTAGATAATTATAAGTAAATATACAAAATTTTATTAATTTATGTTGAATGGTTTAAGAGATATTTACATTTTTCGATTTGAAATTAATGTACAAACATTTTCTTCAATATAAAATCATAATTTCTGAAATCCTCCATGGATTTTTATAAATAAATATTCATATAAAATGGGATTTCATTGCAAGTAAATTAGAATAAAGAAACTAGAAATAAATCAGTACTTGAAAAAGTTGGATGGGTTTGAAATGAGAAAATTTGAAAAATTATTTTTTGAAACAAAAGCGATATCAAAGTATTGATTACTCCAATGTATTAGTTAGATAATTATAAGTAAACATGTAAAATTTTATTAATTTCTATTGAATGGTTTAAGAGATATTTACATTTTTCGAATCGAAATTATTGTAAAAAAATTACTTCAAAATAATTCTTCGATGGATTCTTATAATTAAATATTCATAAGAAAACAGGATTTCAATGAAATTCATTTAGATTAAAGAACTAAATTTTCAATTGAAAATGTAAATTGTGTTTGATTGAATTGAAAATCTATGTGTTTGTGATATTATTTTTAACTTGAATTAATAATTTAATTAAAGAGAAGACACGCAAAAAGCGGATTGAATAAATTTTCAGAGTAAGGAATGAAGATTAATTATGCGTTTGATTGGATGCAATCTCTTCGCGTTTTTTTTACTGCATTATGAAGATCGTCGTCTGGGTAATTTTCTTCAGGTGACTTAATTAAATCGAGTTTGTATGTAATCGATTTAATTAAGGTAAAAAATGAAGGAGAAAATAAGAGTTATTTGAATTTGCATCTCTGCGATGATCGATCGGAATATCTCAGACTGGAAATGAGAGGACGGCTCAACGACCATCATCACCGGTCTTCGGCGCCAGCAATCCTTCTCCGACAAGAACAAAAAAAAAGACACACAAAGATGCGGAGACGACCGTCCGCAAGTATAAGAAGAAGAAGAAGAAGAAGAAGTACGCCCCTGGATTCTTGAACGTGAACTTGATGCCATTTACCTCCGCCGATGCCGAGGCCGTGGGCCCCTCCTCATCACTCGCTCTCTTCCTCACGCTCACTCGCGCACTCCATCCACACAACCTTTCTAATAACCACCTCTGTGACCACCTTCTTTCCACTCTTGTTTTTTCTTCTTCTTCTTCGTTCACCTCTTCGCCTGTCGTGCCTCCAGACGACGACGACACTTCCATGCGCTTCACCTCTTTCCTTAGAGAACAAAAAAAATACATCAACATCATCATCTGCAAAACCACCGACGATTCTTCCACCACAATTTCGATTCAACAACCACCGCGACTTCCGAGAAGTGGAGGCCGCAAGGAAGGAAATGAAACAATGAAGAACGAAATAATAAATATAAAAGGAAGAGGAAACGTGCATCGCTTAATATGCAACGTTCGTACAAAAAAAAAAGCAAAAGTTTTCTTTATTTGGAAATATTTTGTTTCGAAATATTGATGATTCTGAGCAGCCCTTTGTGAAGCAGTGAGAAGTGGTAACTCCACCACCGTTGGCGTGATTTTTAAAGAGAGCCAGCGGTTGAGGAGTTCCTCAATCTCGCAGCCGGACAACGCTGTCAACTGTTGCTACCAGCATTTTGTTTTTTACGAAACCGACTAGATTTTCGGGGGGAAAACCTGCGGTTTCCGTGACGTTTGGTTTTTGTTTTCGGTTTCTCCGTAGGAAACGAAACGACGGGAAATCACTCGCTGCGTGGAGATGATCCCAACTGCGAGCTACGTTTTCGCATCATTCCGACTGCAACTTTCATGGTGAGTTTAACGTAAATGTTATTATTTCTATATTTTCGTTTGCACTCGTTTATTATTACTATTTGCGTTTTAATTGATAACGCACGCACTCGTGCGATAAGCTAATCACTTGATCCTCGCCTATCTCCGCCGCAATACTCCTAATCCCTAACGATTATTGTTACGTGACGGCACAAAACGCGACGCGATTTTCATACAAATGAATCAAAATCGTCGCACTTTATCCTTTGATCTCAATCTTACATATTAAATTAGTCATTTTCATTAATATTATTTCTCTCAGTCTAATTTAAAATAAACAAAATAAAAATATATCAATTTTTGAGAAAGTTAGACAAGATTGAAATGAGAAAATTTCAAAAATTATTTTTTAAAACAAAAGAGATCTCAAAATTTTAATTAATCCAATTTATTCTTTAGGTAATTATAAGTAATCGTACAAATTTTTACTAATATTTGTTGAATGGTTTAAGAGATATTTAAATTTTCCGAATCGAAATTAATGTCCAAAATAAAATTATAACTTTTGAATGCCTCAATGAAATTTTATAATTAAATATTCAAATAAAACGGAATTTCACTGAAAGTAATTCATATTAAAGAAATTAAAAATAAAACGCTAATTAAAAAAGTTATAAAGGTTTGAAATTAGAAAATTTGAAAAATTATTTTTTTAAACAAAAGAGATCTCAAAATTTTAATCAATCCAATTCATTCTTTAGGTAATTATAAGTAATCTTACAAATTTTTACTAATATCTGTTGAATAGTTTAAGAGATATTTACATTTTCCGAATCGAAATTAATATCCAAAATAAAATCATAATTTTTGAATTCCTTAACGGATTTTTATAATTAAACATTCATATAAAACGAAATTTCACCGAAAGTAATTCCGATTATAGAAACTAAAAATAAAACGCTATTTGAAAAAGTTAGATAGGTTTGAAATTAGAAAATTTGAAAAAATATTTTTTGAAACAAAAGAGATCTCAAAATGTTAAACAATCCAATTTATTATTTAGGTAATTATAAGCAATCTTACAAATTTTTACTAATATCTGTTGAATAGTTTAAGAGATATTTAAATTTTTCGAATCGAAATTAATGTCCAAAATAAAATCATAACTTTTGAATGCCTCAACGGATTTTTATAATTAAATATTCAAATAAAACGGAATTTCACTGAAAGTAATTCAGATTAAAGAAATTACAAGTAAAACGCTAATTGAAAAAGTTAGATGGGTTTGAAATTAGAAAATTTTAAAAATTATTTTTTGAAACAAAAGAGATCTCAAAAATTTAATCACTCCAATTTATTCTTTAGGTAATTATAAGTAATCGTACAAATTTTTACTAATATCTGTTGAATATTTTAAGAGATATT
The DNA here is from genome assembly GCF_001412225.1 of Nicrophorus vespilloides. NCBI lineage: Eukaryota > Metazoa > Arthropoda > Insecta > Coleoptera > Silphidae > Nicrophorus > Nicrophorus vespilloides. Next base: position 65,584 of record NW_017095471.1, read on the forward strand.
TAAATTTTTCCAAAGAAAATTTCAAAAATTATTTTTTGAAACAAAAGTGATCTGAAAATTTTAATTACTCCAATTCATTCTTTAGGTAATTGTAAGGAATCGTACAAATTTTTGCAAATATCTGTTGAATAGTTTAAGAGATATTTAAATTTTTCGAAAGAAAATTTCAAATTTTTTTTTTTAAACAAAAGAGATCTGAAAATTTTAATTACACCAATTTATTCTTTAGATAATTATAAGTAATCGTACAAAATTTTATTGAAATTTGTTAAGTTTTTTGAAAGATATTAAGAAAAAAAAATAATGCACAACTCAATTCTGGAAACAGTAAACTAAATATTAAAAGTCCATATACAATTTAATACACATCTTAATGCAATGATTTATTGCGTTTCAAACTATTACTTAATTGCAAATTCATAATAATATTGTCCATTTATTCTCTTTTTTTAATCAATTACTTACGTATTATTTACATAAATAAATAAACTGTCTATATTTAAATGATTTACTTTTGTTTTGCAATACAAATAAAAACTAGAAAACTATTTATAAACTAACTTTTTTTTGTAATCCATTAATATTCATTATATGTTATAATTACTTACGTATCATATGCAAATGTATAAATTATATATTAAATAATTCCAATTCAAAAAAAAAAACTTGTAACAAAAAATCTTAGACAATTATCAAATACTTACAATTACAGCATTTGCTCTATAGATTAAAACTATATAGCAGGATTTGCGAAACATTGAAGAGGTGTTTCCAGATTTTATCAATTTCTCATTGTTTGTTATTCGCATTTAAATTGAAATTTATTACGTGAAAAAACGAACATGTTCGCATCTATTTTCATTGAATTATCATTACTTATTGTTATTGTTTCCAATTTGATATTTGTAAAAGAGAAACACACAATAATTGAAAACTGTTTGTATAAATAAATTGAATAATTGCAATAACATGAAAACGCGAAGATCGCTGAAGATTTTCCAATACTACGTGACATTCCCCATGTTTATGTTAACAATAATATTTTCCAATTTTCATTACATGCTGGATCTACGTGTTATTTTTGTTATTCAAGGTTTAAAAGTATAAATAAATTAAGATAGAATGAAGAAATGTAAGGTTTTAGTTGTCAAAAAAATTGGATAAAAATTTGTCATTTTTGGTAAAACTTACTCTAGATTTGTAATTCTACTAAATCTCATTTAATTTTATATAATTCAAAGAATTTGGATTAATTGAATTTCATAAACTTAATCTTCACACACGTTGCTTAACTTTGCTGTCAAAACTGTCAAAGTTGTCAAAAATGTTAATGTCAAATGTTACAATTAATTTTTTTTTAATTTGAATTTTAAATTTGCTTTGTTTTTCTGACAACGAGATGAAACTGGATAAATATATAAATAATTTAGCGTATATTTTTAGAAATTCGCTGCATATAAATAGATTTTTTTTATTGAATTTAAATAACTTCAAAAATGCAGATGCAATTCTTAAGTTATTCATCAAATAAAGTTTAAAATTTTAAAAATTAACATATTCAAACATTCTTATAAGATTCTTGAATGAATGTGAATCTGTAATTTTCACATCAATATATTGTGGATTGTGTAAGGAAATGACCTCTAGTTTCGTTTACAGTACAATTGTATCCAGGTATTCTCGACGTTTAGCATAAAGTACGTAAGTGAACATGCAGCACGGATTATGCAACATTGAAACAAAGTCGATTACAAAAGAAAAAAAATATATAAAATAAATAAACATAATTTAAACGCTCCATAATTGTTTACAAAGTAAGGTTCTTTATTGCACAAGTTTAATTAATTCATTAAATGCATATCTATCTGCCCTCACGAATAATTAAGACATAATTTACACGCGTTTCTAATGCCTACCGAATTCCATTTAGTTTTACTCGTCTCCTAGCAACAATACCTCACAAACTTTAAGATATCTGACTTTCGAATTATGACAGATGTCACCTAAAGTTTTACTCGTCTCTTAGCAACAAAAACTTAAAGACATCTGACTTAAGCATTATGACAGTTGACACCTATTGTCTCGTAGCAATAAAAATCTCATAAACTTAAAATTTTCTGATTTTCGCATTTTGACAGATATCTGCTATAGTTTAGCTTGTCTCATAACAAAAAAAACATTCATAAACTTAAGGTTATATAACTTTCGCATTATGACAGGTGTCGCCGTTAGTTTTACTTGTCTCGTAGCAATAAAAATCTCATAAACTTAAATTTTTTTGATTTTCGCATTTTGACAGATGTCTTCTATATAGTTTTGTCTCATAACAAAAAAAAACATTCTTAAACATAAGGTTATCTAACTTTCGCATTATGACAGATGTCACCGTTAGTTTTACTTGGCTCGTAGCAATAGAAACCTCATAAACTTAAAATTTTCTGATTTTCGCATTTTGACAGATATCTGCTATAGTTTAGCTTGTCTCATAACAAAAAAAAAACATTCATAAACTTAAGGTTATCTAACTTTCGCATTATGTCAAATGTCATAAAGTCAAAACTTTATAAACTTAAATTTATCTGATTTTCGCATTACGACAGATGTCACCGTTAATTTTTCTCATCTCCTAGCAACAAAACTTCGTAAATATTTTATTCTTTTCGATCGAATTAAACAAAAGAACTATAAGACATCTGTCAAATGACAGATGTCACCGTGAGTTTTCCTTTTGCGAGGTTTCGACGTGGCAGAAGGCCCCGAAACTCCACCATCTGTCAAGTTGAGATAGCATTTATGTAATACCACCGCGCGTGTGTTTGTATATATGTATATATAATTTATTTTTTTCTTCCTCGCTTCTCCTTCTGTCCATTTCCATCGACGATTTCAATGCATTTCATGATTTATGTATAGTTTAAAAGTCAGCGAACGTTATTGAATGCTATGCAAATACGTATGTAATTGTTGTATTGTGTGTATGTGTGGAGGCAAACCTTGCAACTTGGAAACCTGCACAGTTAATAATGTGTGTGTATGTTTCCAATTTGTATTTATTGTGGAACATGTGGAACTTCTAAAGCCCATTACAACATGAATTTTAGTTCATTGATTTATAATATTTTACTAATTGGAAACTCCATAATCAAGATTAATGTTACATTTACTTGAAGCGACTGTTGTTAATAAATGAAACGATTCTATTTTATATCAATAAAAATTGTAATTTCTTTAGTTTTTAGTAAATATTTCGATAATGCTTTACAGAAATTGAGATTACTTTGTTTTTATTAAATAAGTAAATTGACACGAATATAGAAATTTTACAATTTTTTAAAAATTATAATTGGGATAGATATTATTATTTATTAGAGAATATCTCGACAATTACCAATAGTACATTAATGATTAAATAATCAAATGAAAGCTAAAACTATGGGAAATAAGATGTATCAAGTGATCTAACTGTAAATGTCATGAAATTGATGCAAAATACATCTATAATTTGGTTAATAAATATTGAGATGACTTTGGTTTTCAGTGGATATCTCAATAAGTACTAATAACAAATAAATGATTGAATAATCAAATTACAGTTTAAACTATAGAGAATAAAATAATTAAATGAAATTATATGATGTTTGCATAATTCTATGTTAAATTTGACTTATTTAAATTGTCATGTCATTAGAAAACATAGCTTTAAATTTTATTGGATATCTCGATAATTACTAATCATACATTTATAACTAAATAATCAAATTAAAGCTAAAACTAAGGAGAATCAAATGCAATAAAAGAAATTATTCAAATTGAAACGAATTTTATGTTATGCGAAGTTAAAATTGAGATATCAAAAATTTCATTTATAAATTGTTATTTAACGGTTGAATGAACTATCTAGAAGAATCAATGCGCGTTTTATCTGTGCAGATCGATCGAGTTTATCGATATTGTTCAAGCGTGAACGCGATTTAATTAATTCCATAATCCCATCTATTAGCTTAATTAGTGCGAAGGAGTTCTCGCATTCCCTCGTTCTCTCAATTATTCATCGCACCTTACGTCACGTCACATGCATTATTTATCTAATAAACAATTCTAATCGCTGCATTTCTATTGAAAACGAAACACAAACATCCAATTTACTTTGTCGGTGGTGCATTGACCGTTTTTTTTTTGTTGAAACGAAGATGTATTGACTTGAAGATTGCATTTTATGCAATTTAATTAAATTGCGTAACTCTAGTCTGATTTAGGTAAGTTTAAATTGAAAAGATATAAATAGAAAAGTTTACAAAGTAATCTATATAGTTTTGAGTAATCCACGATTATTATTAAGTTATAATCGTGGATGTAAATAAAGTTTATCGATAAGAATTCACGCGTTTCTGTTGATCTGCGAATTATTCGTTTTGAGAGAGAGAAAAAAAAAGGCAAATTCCAAAATCGAATCCCAACCTTTGTTTGCCGCTTATCTCGAGTGCCTCGAGTAAACGTAATAATAACGCAACGAGAGGGATAGAGATGTTATCTGGACGTGGCGACAATAATACGTAATGTGTGTGTGTATTTTATAATAGTGGAGAACGCGCACAACGATACACGGATAAGATGATCGAAGATCGCCTGTGAATCAATTGTTTGTGGGAAGGATGTGATGGATGGCATCTGCGATCGAGTTTACTTGCCCTCTCTGCAGGATGGCGCCGATCTGAAGGAGTATCTGAATGGGTGAGTTCGTTTGCAGAGTTTCTCAAACCTTTGAATCGCGTTAACGCGTAATATATTGAGTCTCATAACATTTTGAATGACAGCTGTCACATTACGTCAAAAAAGTTATGTCATAAACAATGCAGTTACAAACAAATATGTTGAGAGTCTTGAGTTGACACAAAACGGTTAAGAGACGCTGGTTTATTGGACTCATCTGAAAAATCGTTTTCATATCGAGAAAACATGAGAGAACTTTAATATTTAAAAAAAAGGAGCAATTAGAAAGGAAAAACCTGTTCGTTCGTCGCCTCCTCTCGTATATATTATTTTTTATTCTTGTAATTTATCTGTAGTTTCGTCCTCTTGGAAGACCGGACATTTCATTCTTTACTTTTTTTTTTCTTGATGATTGTCGATGAGCCAGAAGAACCAGATCTGCCGTGTAATCAACATGCATAATGAATTGTCTATAAGTTCGCTTCTCTCCGGAGTCGCGTCAAGAATAATTCATAAACCTGATGAAGAGGTGGTGGTGGTGGTGAGGAGGAGGTTTCGTTCCCAAGGTTACCAATTTGCCTCATCCAATCTAGTCTGCTTCAACAATTTGTTTCCAGATTGATAATGAATGACAAGTAAATTGTCGCTACTTTTTTTAAATTATGATTACATGCATTATGTTAATAACTGAATAAATACAACATTAGAATTCTGTATTCTTCAATATTAAACTTTAATGTTTTCGGAGTTGGCTTTCGAAGTTGTTCAGTTGTTACGATTTTCAGTTGTTTCAGTTTCTTGACGTTCAGTTGTTTACGTTTCTAAGATAAACAAATGGTAATGAAACAAGTTAAATAACAATTGAATTATTATTATTATTATTCACTCTTTTCTCAAGACATAATTCAAGAAAATCGATTTTGTTACAGAAGTTATGTAATCAAAATTATTAAATTATACATTATTGTCGTCATTATCTAATCATTTTGATACTTTTTGTGACAATTATATTAAACAATAATATTAAACTTTAACGTTTTCGGAGTTGGCTTTCGAAGTTGTTCAATTGTTACGATTTTCAGTTGTTTCAGTTTCTTGACGTTCTTATATCAGTTGTTAACGTTTCTAAGATATACAAATGGTAATGAAACAAGTTAACATAACAATTGAATTATTATTATTGTTCACTCTTTTCTCAAGACATAATTCAAGAAAATCGATTTTGTTACAGAAGTTATGTAATCAAAATTATTAAATTATACATTATTGTCGTCATCTATCTAATCATTTTGATACTTTTTGTGACAATTATATTAAACAATAATATTAAACTTTAACGTTTTCGGAGTTGGCTTTCGAAGTTGTTCAATTGTTACGATTTTCAGTTGTTTCAGTTTCTTGACGTTCTTATATCAGTTGTTTACGTTTCTTAGATAAACAAATGGCAATGAAACAAGTTAACATAACAATTGAATTATTATTATTCTCTCTTTTCTCAAGACATAATTCAAGAAAATCGATTTTGTTACAGAAGTTATGTAATCAAAATTATTAATTTATACACACTCATATACCATATTTCGACTACTTTAGACAATATTGCATTATTTAAATCTATTGTCGCCAATTTTTATCTAATCATTTTGATACTTTTATGACATTTTATTATTTTGAAATATTTAAAATAATTAGAAAACCTGTTGAATTTTCCTTATTTCGAATTTTGAAATTTGGCAGATACATCCAACGCGAATTCCCCGATGGTAGAAATGCCGTATACAGCGTGCCAAAGAGGTTCCGTCGTTTCGGCGAAGAACAGGCGAGCCTCGCCGAAGAGATCACCTTCAAGAGACTGCACGGCCTCAACGAACTCGACGACCTCTGGTTGCTCTTCGTCCACAACGTCTCATACGGCGGTAGATCCAGCAAGACCATCGGCAAGCTGAAAATTAGGGAGCACGATTTCGTCCTCTTCATCAGAAGCTCAGGTAAGCTGAAACGAATTCTTCGTGTAATTGTTGTTGCATTACAATTTTGTCTGCAGGCAAATTCCATGTGGCTCTGATCGAGGTCAAGTCCACGCATGACAGCAACACGCAGATCCCCGATTTGTCCATCATCAGCTACGCTAAGGTCATCAAGAACAACAAGAGATCGGCGATGCACCAGCTGCAAGGTCACTGCGAGATCTTGGAGTCGCTGATGACTGAGTCCGTGCAGAGCATTCAACAGTACATCTTTTGGCCGTTCCTCGGTGCTTTGACCACCGACCCAAAGCACACGGTTATCGAGCGTTGGAAGGAGGATAGAAATCTGCACGTCTTCGAGAACGTTCTCACCAAACAACACCTCTTCAACGAATGGTTCCTTAGCAACGTCCTAAATGGAGCTTCGTTGCAAGAAGACAACTTTTTAAAATTAATGAACAGGTAAATTGAAAATCCCTAAAATTCAATAACCCATTTATCGTTTTCTTCAGGTATTTAGTGTTAAGTTGCGGCTTCTTCGTGAACGAAATCCGCGACGGGCTTTTGGCACTCCTCACGCAAGAGCAACTGCAATTGTTAGATTCGGAACTGTGCCAAAAAACGGGAAAACCTCTGGTGGTGCACGGAGCCGCGGGAACAGGAAAAACTTGGCTCATCTTGAGGAAGCTGCAGATGCTTCATCAAACCGGAAAACTGAATAAACAGAATAGGGCCTTGTACATTTGCTATTGGCCTGGAATCAAGTAATGCCTAACACTTCTTTATTTAATTATAACTATAGTTTAATATTGATTTTTTTAGATGCGAAGTTGAGCAGAAGCTGAAGACTTTCGGTTTAGGCGAATTCGTTGATACTGCGCGTTTCTACATCTCTCAAACTGGTTTTCTTCTGAGGAACAATAAACCGTACAAGCACATCTTCATCGATGAAGCGGAGGTCACCTGTTTGGTCTTCGAGAAGATCATCATGGAGAGTATGTACACCGTTATTTACGAGAGGTACCACGATGGGAACTGCGATTGCCGATATAAAAATATCGGTGACGAAGATATTCTGAAGAAGCACGATTCGAAGGATTGGGGCGAACTTTGGTTCTTGGTGGATATAAACCAGGCGTCTCTTTTCCTCCCCAAACACTCTCCCAACATCCTGAAGACGCCGCACATAGTCCTCTCCAAGGTGATGAGAACCACTGGTAACATCTTCGACGTCTTCAAGCAGTTCTACACGTTACCGATGCCCTCACTTCATTCCTCCATATTATCTCAAGTGAGCATCCCCGACATTCGCTTGGGTCACCACGTGCTGGGTCCTCCCATCTATTGGATAGATTCCGCAGAGTCCGCTGAACCTTTGATCAAAGTTATTATTGATATGTGCTCAAGCAAAGGGTTCAAACCGAACGACGTCTGCGTCTTACCGTTCCTCACCAACGACAAGTACACCCCGGAGAAGATAAACGATGGCATCGACAAGTACTTCGTGCAGAACGGCTACAGACCGAAGTGCGTTTACGACGTGGAGACTTTCGTCTGCGATCGCGAAGCGAATCAGATACTGGTCTGCTGGGGTCTGCGCGTGAAGGGTCTAGAGTTCAAAGTGGTCATCATCGCCATGGACGATGACGATTTCGATGTTAAAGACAGCGAAGACCGCAAGAAGTTTTATATCATGGCCTCGAGGTGCACCTGCCTGCTGGTCCTCATCTCGCCGCAACTCTACGTGGAGCAGCTCGGACTCCAACACTCAGTATGCGATTACCCCTTCGGAATCGACTTCTAAAAGTTTCATTGTGATATCCAATTTGTATAGTGAGATTAGTACATTAAGAACAAAACATATTATATTGAAATCTTTAACATAACTCTTGATACATCAATAAAACATTCTGTGTATTGTTTCATACAAGAATTTGCATTTGATTAATTAATTTGTGCCAGGTTCGAACTAGCACCTTCGTGTCAGATTATATAAAGTTATAAACTTTAAAACAGAAGCAGTTGGCTGCACTTGTACTGCATCGGCGTGGGTTCGCTCTTTTGTCTTTCAATCTTCATGGCGTTAGCGTGCGTTCCCGTTTTGAATATTCAAAATTGCCATGAAAAATGCTGCAAATCCAGAGAATTATCCTGCATTCCCTGAAATCCATCACCGGAGAACACAGAACAATTCGAATTCAGCAATTAGCAGTGAGTAATTAATCCAATTCTTCATTTATAAGTATAACTTTTTTCATTGTCATAAAAGCGTCATCATTAGTTTTTAGTTCAGCCATTTTGGCGCTGCTAAAAATTTTGTTTAAATTAAAATTAAATTGCAATTACATTCGATTTGGTATAATAATTTTGTAAAAGTTTGTATTTAACAGTGTTATATAATGTATATGTACTACACAGATAAATTACAATTAATTATTTCTATTCCCAATCCGTATAAAACAATTTCCAACGATTTTTCACTCCTGAAAACTTCGATGCCTTTAGCATCTGAAATGGTTGAGTTATAAACACCCGCGTACCGTACCAAAATTGTACCATTCAATATATCATACTTAAAGATGGTAAGCTTCTGGTCCAAAGACGTTGCCATAAAGTATTCCTCGTCCAAGTAAACTCCACTCACTTGCGCCACATGAGTTCCATCATTGGAGTAATCGGAAATCGTTTCCAAACCCAACTCATTTTCGTTCCTAACAATTTTAAAAAGATTCATCGTCAGAGCGTTATCGTCTCCTCCGGTTAAAAACAGGAAGATGTCTTCATTCATCTTTCTAAAAGCGAAACTGTTTATACCCGAAATATGTGCTTTAATTTCACCGAACTTGTATCCAGTCTTCAAGTCCCAAAACACCAAATAACCATCCGTAGCCATGGAAACAACAATTGTTTCATCTTCGTATGTTAACAGCGTGACCTTAAGAATACACTTCAGTTTGTATTCCAAGGTTTTCGCAAGCTTCAACTCGTCGTTTTGCATAGAGTAGATCTTGATTTTACCATCTGAACAGGCAGCGAACAGCAAAACTTCATCGTTTATCTTCGCGGAGCACAAATCCATGACCCGCACTTCAGACAAATTGCTGTCGGCCTCGTAATAAGAGAAGAGTTGGTTGCAGATGTTCTCCTTGTTGAAATCCAATTGCCAAAGGATGATCTGTCCTCTTCCTCCTGCAGAAAACAGGAAACATTTCGATTCATCCTCGAGCTGGTACAAGTTTAAGCATCTAATGCTTGATAGATGCGACTTCAGCACGTCGATGTTCTCAAAGTTTTGTCCATCGTATTTGGCAATCCTCAGAGTGGTGTCTTCGCCGCCGCTCAAAGAGTAAATGCATCCATCGCGTTTCAAACATCTCAACGAATTTATTTCGTTCACATGAAAACCTTTGATTATATCGCGAGAATTGATACAACTCCATTCTGATTTAATCACATTTATCGTTTTATTCTTGATGTAGACGTATTCGAATTTGCTGTGCTTTGGATTGAAGTCCCACGACCTGTGACCTCCGCCGCAGCCCAATTGCAATACGACACGTCTAGTTTTGTAGTCCCAAAGGACGAAATCGTTTCCTGAAAACGCTGTGATTATGCGTTTCTCTTGGACCATTGAGCATAACCACGTGAATGGTAATTTATCGCTAGTCAGCAACTCCAATTGCCTGGTGTGCGAATCAAGCTTAAACTTGCAAACTCTAGAATTTCTTCCGAGTGTTGTGAGTATACCTGAAGTACTATCGTAGTGTAAATTGGTGATTCCTAAATGATTGTGAGTGCGTTTGAAGGTCTGCATAGGATTGAGATCGTGAAGATCGTAGTAATGCAAGTTGCCTTTTCTGTCTCCAACCGCTATACCTTTTCCACAAAGGCAAGCAGCCGTTGACCATCTCTCTTTGATTTTCGGTAATTGCGATATATGCAAGAGTATCAGAGCCCCATTTTCGATCCTCCATAGATACAATAAACCGTCAATGCCGCAGGTTAAAATGTGCTTGCAGTTGAGCCAATGCAACGAGTACGTCCTATCCTTCTCAATTCCTCGATGATAAGCGGTTAGCTCCAATTTTCCATTGGATTCGTTCAATGTTATGACGCGGATGACTCCTTTGAAACCTTTTAAAATTTTCATTATTTAAAAAGAAAAGTTAATAATCTTAATCTCCAATTTGTTACCAGCCAAGGCGATCATTTTTCTGCAACTGGAGACTTCCAGAAGCGAATAGCTCTCGAATTCCTCGAAAGTCCACATCAATCGACACCAATCTGATTCGGAATTCATTTGATAAACACATCCCTTATCTGTAATTAACACGATATCGTTGTTCTCCAAGAGAACCAAGTGCTTCGGTGTAGCTTTCTCTTGGAATTCCAGATGATCGATCATCATCAACGGTTTTATGGGAAAAACTATCACTCCAGAATCTCCTCCACCTGTAACGATCATGTTCCTCTCTTCGCTGCAATCAACGGACCAAATTCGTCCGTTCTGATGAGCCTCGATCTTTCTCAACAGATTTCCATTCAAATCCCATACAATCAGGAAGCCGTCCTCACCTATCGAAACCACATGATTAGTTAACAGTTGACATCCGAACACGCGCGCCTTGTGCCCGTACATTCTCTTCTTCAATCTGATCTCTTCGTTCGTTTTTAAAACATCCTGCAATTCCCCATCGAATTGCCACAAAATCACCGAACGATCGTCCGACGTCGTGCATATTAATTCCATTCCAGGCACATGGTGTATCGAGAATAGAACTCCCTTAAACAAAAAATACAATAATTACATCAAAACACAACAGAAATATATAAATATTATTACATTATGCCCAGTCAATCTTCTCAAAACTTTGCACAACTCAGCCCCTTCATCAAAGCTCGGTTTCCAAATCAGGACTTCAGAGAAAACAGTCCCAGATAACACAACCAAATCCTCCCATCTGTTGTAACTAAGATTTGCACAGTACAAAATGCATCTTTCCTCGCAAACTATTGATTTCTTCAATTCCAAATCTTTTGTGTAGTATTCAATTACATTGTGCATTGAGATAGCAACTATATTCTCATCAGAATCAATCCATTTAGCTCTTAAAACCCAATCGCTGCTCTCCACACAAGCAATTTCCTTAAATTCCAAACTCTTCAAATCCATTGAATACACTTTAATCTGGTTCTCTGCATGCAATAACACTTTATTGCCACTTTCACTCAATTGTATTCCATATATCCTGACTCCATTAAACACTCTTAATTTATGCAATAATGATGAAGCCGTTTCATCTATACTGTACACATGTAGAAAAGCTCCAATTCCTAAAAACATATATAAAATTAATCTTCATAATAGCAATTAAACAAATTTTTAAAATATAATATAGGCAACTTGAATATCATCAATTATATAAAATAATTGTAAAATTTCATTAATTTCGTATAAACAAACAAAACAATTATTTTAAAAATATAATGATTCAAAATATTTGTTTTCATATTTGTTTGTTTTGGTAATTAATTAAATTCTGCACCTAACCTAAGATATTTTTTGAAACTGAATTAAAATGTTCTTGCTTACCGCATAATAAGTGGTTTTCGAGGAGTTTTATAGCGGTCACGTCCGTTTTAATTAGTTTTCCAGTAAACTTTACTAGAGCCATTTTAATTGTCGTCTTTGTTGTTATTGGAAGTTGAAAAACATTGTTGATGAAAATATGGTCAGAATGTGTTATTCGACAGCACAAGTATGGAACGTTATATACAGATCTCTTCCAAAAGTATAGTCAGCTGGCGCAGTTATCGAATCTTAATTCATGTGCAGCTCTGATTTGGTATCTGAAATGGTATTAACAATTGATTTTAATTTAACTCTTCATGATTCTAATGTTGTATCTTCAATCTATTCTTTAAAGTATTTATTGTAAACTTTTAATTAATTTAATGGTTTACAGTTAATGTTAAAAAGGAACAAGATATTTCTATAGATTTTTGGAAATCGTAAAATTAGTTTTAGGATTCTTATGAATGGAGGGTAAAAATAAAGTACAAAAAAAGGGGGGAAAGGGTGATTTAAAAATAGTTTGACAGCTCCGGTTTGGTCTGACAGAAAAGGCCTTGACTCGAATGCGGAGCGGTGCTTATTTTGCCATTGTTTTCTTCCACCTCTTCATCACCGATTGTTATCGGTATTCGTGCCGTGAGAATTTCGAAGATGATGACAAGTGTCAGATGATCTCCGGCAGGCGATTAAAGTTACGGTAAACCACTCTCCTATCCGTTGGGTCTGAAAGTACCTCTTGAGAATTCGGTGCTCCAGAAGGAAGAAGAAAGAGCAGACCATAATTCACAGATGATCGGATCTTCGTAGGCGGCGGAGTTTCGCTTGTTGGTTATGTCACAATATCATGTCCAGAGTGGGCTTTCTGTGATCTTATCCCAGTGAAGAAGGAAGTGCATGATCAAAGATGGTGGCAGCCAGTGCAGCTAACATTGAGGAGTTCCTCTCTGGACCCCTCGTCACTTGGGTAAGTTAACTTGTCTCCATGTATTTGGATGTTGATAATAATAAGATTGTTCCTGTTGCAGTTGAGTACATGTATTAAGAAACCAGAGTCACTGCAAGTGTATGAGACATTCTTCGATGGAAGCCCTATCAATGAGGTGCTTCTGCAGATAGATCCAGAGCCCTCCCATCCTGTGCCAGTCCTGATTAACCTGCAGGGTCTCAGTGTGACAGCTTCCAGGATAAAGATCTTCCACAGTATTATAAAGAACATCAAGACTATCTATGAAGCGGAATTGGGGCAGGTCGTGGTTGCGCTTCCGGATTGCGTGACTATTGGGCGATCGCCTTCCTCGCAGGAAGCTCTACAGCATCTGAAGTTGATCATACTGCTGTTGCTCGGTTGCGCCGTACAAGGACCGACGAAAGAGATCTTCATAGCCCGGATCAAAGAGCTCGGCTTAGATGTGCAGCACGAGATTGTCGAGTGCATTAAGCGGGTGACCGATGATCAGTCGGTTGTTTTGACGCTCGACTGGCCTAACCAGACGCCAGAGAAGCTGTATCTTCATCTGAGGGATCTGACGAACGAGCGAGATGCTCTGTTCCAGCATTGGGTCACCGACCTAGGCCAGGAGATGGGTCAAAGCAACGGCGACAAACATGGCTTGACTCCCACAGGCGGCAACCCCGAGGGCTTCGAGTCCAATCATTTAGCCGTTGAGTTAGCTGATTGGAAGGCAAGGCTACGGAAACAGCGACAGGAACTGTAAGTCCTAGACATTGCAATCAATGCAAACTAAGTATTATTTTCATATTTGCAGGGAGGAGAAAACGGAACTGCTCACAGAGTGCAAGGAAGAACTTGACCATTCGCAATGCATAATATCCAAGTTGAAAGCAGAGGTAATTATGCGAAGTTCCCATACTTTGAATGCATTTTCATTTGGTTGTTGATATTTCAGAACTGCGATTTGCTGACTGAAGCGAGGAAAGCCAAGGCCTACAGAGATGAAGTGGATGCAATGAGCGAGAAGGCTCTAAGAGTGGAGAAACTGGAAGCACAAGTGCAGCGGTATCGTGAACGTTTGGCTGACACCGATTTCTATAAGATGACGGTGGCGGAACTTAGAGAGGATAATCGCGTCCTCCTCGAGTCTCGAGAAACCTTAGAAGCGGATCTTGCCCGAGCCAGGCAGAAGGCCAATCGTTTATTGGAATTGGAAGCGGAGCTATTAGCTAGCAAGCAAGTGATAAACGACATCACATTGGTAACATTTCCTTCCCAATTATCATTATCAAATTATTTTAACAAGTGTTTTGTCTTCAGGAAAGAGACGCCGATAGGGAAAAGATGACCGATTTGATGGATGAGAATTTCCAGCTGCAACAGGTCACCAAATCTGCTTTGCAAGAAACGACGAACTTTAAGCTAACCACGGAAACCGATGAGGAGGAATCTGGTAATTCGGGAGATAACAGTTTATCGGAACAGTTGACAAACAATGCTCAAGCCAGAGCACTGAGGTTGGAATTGGAGAACCAGAAACTGTTATCGACCATAGATTCGCTTAAAGAGAACAACTTCCACGAGAATTCCAAGCGCATTTTGGACTTGGAGAAGGAAAAGAAAAAGCTTGAATTGAAGCAGGATCAACTTGTGGAGAGTTGCGAGCGCGTTAAGCAGCAGAACCGAGAACTGGAGGAGCTGTTCAGAGCGTCCATCCAAGAGAACAAGAAGCTACAAACGGTCATCGATACCAATAAAGTGAACTCTGATAAACAAACGCAGGATTTGCAAAACGAACGCATTAAAGTTGAGGAGCTCGAAAAGAACATGGATGTTTTGAATAAAGAAAAGCAACGGGTGCATTCGTTGTGCGAAACTGTAAAACGCAGAGCTGATGATGCCGAGAAATGCTTGGAGCATGCAAACGTCTCCTTGGAGCATTTTAAGAGTACCGCCAGCAAAAGCAAAGAGTTCGAACAAATGTCTACCGATTTAACTGCTAAGATTACCACCATGGAGAAGGATCACGCTACTGTTCAAAAGGAAGTCGTTCGCTTGAAGGAGATTCTGGAAACTAAAGATAGAACTTTGGATACGCAATCGGAATTGTGCGAGAAAAAGGAGAAGGATATCATCAAACTAACTAGAGACTTAGAAACCCTTTCCGGGCAAAGTGAGAAGCTGTCAGAGTTTGAGAAAAAATATCAAGAATTGAATTCGCAAACTACAGTCCATTTAGAAACAATAACGACTCTGCAGAAAGACTTGGTTGGCGAGAAAGTCGTCAATGAAAAATGCAAGAGTATTTTGGAGAAGATGGGATTGGGTTTGGATATTTTGGACACCGATGTTAGTACGATAGTAGAACGCATGTTTGAAAAGTCTGATTTGGCTTTAACCATAGTAACGTATGCCAAAGAAAAACTATCGCTGGAGAAGCCAGTGAAGGTGGAAAGGGATCCAGAATTGGATCTAAAATGCGAGAAGCTCACCAACGATTTGAATACCATGCAAAATGAGAACGCCAAAATGCAAGTAGATATTTCTACGTTAACTTCACAGGTAAATTCTCTGCAGACGCAGCAAACGGCGCTCCAATTAGCCAACAGTCAGCTTGTCGCGGAAAAGGAAGAGTTGACTAAACAGAACGAAGCTAAGCGTTTGACCTACGACGCGATGCTGGTGGATTTGAGCACCATTCGGAATCTTCACGAGCAGCTAGGTAAGGATTACGAAGATGCGAAGAAAGAGCAGGAGACCTTGAAGAAGACATTGCGCGATTCCAAGGCCGAGGCGCGCAATACCAAAGAGATGAACGATGGGTTAGAGAAGAAGGTGACAAATCTGGAGCAGGAAAAAGATGCGCTGAAGAACGAGTCCAAGAGTTTGGGCAATTTGCGGACGGAGCATTCTAAATTGAAGGATGACTTCCGACATCTATTCACGGCGAACGAACGACTGAAGACTGAGTATAGGGCTTTGCAGGAGGAAAACAAGAGCTTGAGAGCTGAGACCAGTAAACTGCGGTTGTCTAAGGGCGAGGTAGAGACCGAACTGAACGCAAGAATCGACATCTTGAAGTCGATGCAGCAGAGGTGCGACATCCTGTACGAAATGAACACCAGCCTGGACGGCGATCGCAGGGCCCTCATGGATCAAGTTACCAAGCTCTTGGCGCAGTACCACTCTCTCCTCCTGCACTCGCTCGAGGACAAAGAGCACTTTCATTTAGAAGAGAAGATGTTCACTGATAGGCTCAACAATCTGTGCAGACAGAAAGAGAAACTCGAGGAGAAAATAATGGAGCATTATAGAAAAATGGACAATGCATCGGTGAAGAAGCGTGGTTTTGGCGCTAACCTCATCAAGAAGTTGAGGAAGACGGGCAGCGACATGATCAAAAGTCCGAGAAACAGGAGGTCATGGCACGAGGACGCGGAGAAGTCTTCTTCGCAGCTGATGATCGTCGGCGCGGGTTCCGGGGAATCCGCCGGTAACGATTCCGACAACAGCATGGGGGATCCACAGGTCCCAAGGAGTGAACCCTTCAAGCGCTCCGTAGGTAGTTTGCATGGTCATAAACCCAGAGACGAGGTGGCTTTGAGGAGATCGCATCGTGATCTGACCTCTCACCGGAACAGCGTAGCTGGTAAGTCGCAACATTAATAAAAATAGTAATATCTATAGTTCGTCAATTTTACTCTTGTTTTCTGTTTAGGTGATCAAGTCTACCCCAGAGAACCACAGGGCCCATTGAGCTTGGGATCCGTGGGCACCAGACGGACTGTTTACTTGTCGGAGGACGATCCAGCGCCGCCGAGCACGCCAACGAACACTTCTTCAAACAATCCAAACGACACTCCATTCATGGTCTACAACAAGATCTCCGTCTTCGGGGATTCACAGAGGAGTCAGATGGTAACGTCCACCCCGGTGCACCAACAGCAGAGCAAGAACGAGGAGGTTCACGACGTCCCGACCGACCGTAAACCCAAGGGAGACGGTGCCAAAGAGAACGAGACCTGGTTCGAGTATGGGTGCGTTTAGAATGATAGCACCGTGAGTTTTCTATCTTTCGTATAGTGTCTACTTTTCTTGATACAAGATGAATCATCGAAAACGTGAACAATCGGAAGGATTCGGATTCGACACCACCAATATTTACCTCAAATCTCGATCCCACCCTTTCCTGCACGCATTTCGCTGGCTCATCGAGTATGTGTGATATATGTTTTCCATATTTCTTCCTCCTTGATCTCCTCCGTGTGCAGTTTTGGTCTTCGAAAGTTAACCATTTTAGTATTAGAAAATAATAAAAAGAAACCACGTATGCCTTATTATGGCCTTAACTTAACAAAAAAATAAATAAGATGAAATGCGGGTGTAACGAAAATCAAAAATTTATACGCTTTAAGTGCTTTTCTTCCTCTTAAATTTAAAGTATTCTCTTTGTTTTCTATTTTTAGCATTTAGTATTATTAAAACCACGGCTGTATTATTATTTATGTGCTTAGGATGCGCTCTCTATTCTTGCCTAATTCATCAAAAAAAAACAAACAAACAAAAAATCAAAAGCAACTAACTCTTAAGGTCTAGCATTTAGGTTTATTTATAACGCAAAAAAAACCGCAGTACTGAAACACTAATATTAAAACCAACCCGTCTAGTTAAGTGTGAACTCTGTAAAATGTGATTCCATCCAATTTTACTAGAAAGTGTTCTTTTTTTTTAATATATATTTATATATATGTATACATCCAGACAATGTACAAGTTTTTATTCTGTTCGTGAGTTTTAAATGTATTTTTTTTAACTTAGACAAAGGACAATATTAGGAATTGATCTTCCATGTTGTATACCGATTTTATATAAATATAGATAAAAGTGTTTGCTAATCAAGAAAATAAATATATATATATTGATAGATATACAAAAAAAAATATATAGAAAGTATAGGTCGTTACATAATTTAATTAATAATATCCAGTCTCTTGTTTGCATCACGCTTGCAGCTCCATAGAGGCGTCGGAGGACGATTCTGATAGGTAGAAATTGTTACCGCCCACTGTCACCGTGCTACCAATCTTGACCCTTTCGTCACTTGAAAATGTCGAGATTAGCGTCTGAAAATTTTACAAGTACATTATTTCAATGTTAATACTTGACAAGTACTTCGTTTCCATGACTTATTCGAAATGTTACT
Organism: Nicrophorus vespilloides; assembly: GCF_001412225.1. Taxonomy (NCBI): domain Eukaryota; kingdom Metazoa; phylum Arthropoda; class Insecta; order Coleoptera; family Silphidae; genus Nicrophorus; species Nicrophorus vespilloides. The sequence goes on from NW_017095471.1 coordinate 83,991, forward strand.
TTATATCAGAAAAGTTAATTTACTTTTGGTTTAGCATCCGAGATTCTCATGTATCCGACGCTCATGGATTCGGTGCTGTGGCCCCAGAGGACGGTTCCTTCTCCAGTTTTGGAAACGTGCACCGCTAAAGCCCCTGCGTTCTTCTCTTTGATCCTATGCAAATATCGTGAATCTGGACATGAATCATAATTTTAAATATAGCAAAGAAAAAAGTACGGAGCTCGATTGGACGTACTGATGAATTTGTTGGTCATCGACGAGTACAGAGCTGTGACCGGACACGAGCAATTCTTCAGGTCATCGGAAATCTCTTTGGCCAACTGCGTTTGCACCAGATGCTCACCGCATCCGGTGGTGCTAACTGCAACGGAATCTTCCGACTTCTTCGCCCAACTGTCGGCCCAGACGCCGCATCCGTACAGCGCAGCTTGACCCACTCTTCCTGGACTCTTCAACAACAATCCACCTGCATAAAACATTTTAAATTAATTCTTTCATTCATTTCTTTCAAGTAATTGATTACCGGAACTGCAGGCGGATGCTACGCAACCGGTGGAATCTACGCAGACGGCACCGACTGTGTCCAGCTTCACGTTGACTATACCCAGGTACTTCCTCATCTGCCGCTCGGCTTTTGGTGACACCAGGTCTTTGTTTTTAACGATCTTCAGGCTTTTGGAGCGGGCGTGCTTCAAGGCGCCGCTACCGACGAGCAGTGAGGGAGCCACCAGACCGGAAGGTTGCTCCACCAGTTGCTTCTGACAGATTTCGTAAGCCAGAGCTACGGGATTCTTGACCTTCGGCACCGATCCGCAACCTCCGAAGAGCAGATTATCGCCGTTCATTACGGAAGCGTCGCATTCGACGCGACCCTCCACAGTCAAATTGGATCCATATCCGGCATTCGAAAGCGGATCATTCTCCAAAACTAATCAACATAAAGCAAATTAACAGATTATTTTTTTTAATTCAATCAAATAGCTTCGAACTAATTTAGATAAGACTTTCCATTGAGCAATAAACGGAAGATAAGTCTTAATAAATCATGTTACATAAATCATCTGAAATCCAATCTTGTAAGTTGATAACAATAATACAAATTAATTCATTAATTGAATTCATTCAACTAATTTAAATTATCTACATTGTATATACAAACAAAATAAAAAAATTGTAGAAGTTATTATATAATATGAATTGTTTAAAACAAATTTGATTGAGATGATCAAACTACTAGAAAAATAGTTATTCTACCAAATGCAAGACTTGAATGTTTACAATTGTAAATGCATGCAAAATTGCTTGTTTCAAATTGAACTAATTGAATGATGAGTCTACTCTGATATGTTAAAAGTGCTGTTAATAACAATATAATGAATTCAAATTGAACTAAACTATGAAATTGGTTGATGACATTAAATGTCATTAATAATTTTAATCCTACATCAAAGAGGCCTCAGTTACTACAGTAACAAGAAACAAATGTTGTTTATAATAGTAATTGTCATCAACAATAATTGTACTAAGTTTGAGTAAATTGTTTAGGATTAATTCAAACATTCAACTACTTTTCAATTGATTGAAGATGCAATGGATCAGAAAACAAAGGTGGATCATCTATCTACAAGGTAAGCAAACATCCTAAATATTGCGATGTGTTTAAAGCAAATTATTTACTAATTACAGCAGCCCTGACGGCCTCCAAGGCGCTTCCACCGGCTTTGATCACCTCCATCCCGGCCCTGCACGCTTTACTGCACAACTTGTTGTATTTAACATGATGCTTGGTGGAGTGGCTTCCCGCACCTTCAGATCGTTAATGGTAATTAATAAAGTTGAAATTAATTCGCCGCAGCAAATTTCTTACCGCAATGTACTGCTATCATCGTCTGTTGTTTGTACAGGTTATGTGCGAAAATTCGCCACCCAGATTCGATCCGGCCGAAGCGGTAAACATCGCTTGTGCATAGTGGGAAGAGTGATCTTTCATCCTTCGGAATACTGCTGATAAGGATTAGCCGTTTAAAAAACCAGCAGCTGACGGGCTTCTCAACACTCGTATCACGACAACCAACAAAGAAGCTATGTCATTCTCCGTTCCCAAACTTGAGTTCTCCAATGGCCGCAAGGTTCCCATCTTCGGCTTAGGCACTTGGAAGGTAAACGCATCCATCTAATTGGATCCAATGCATTGACATTATTTTGTTACTGTTATTTTTTTTTGTTGCAGTCCAAGCCTGGAGAGGTGAGCCAAGCTGTTAAGGATGCCATTGATATTGGCTACAGGCACATAGATTGTGCACATATCTATGGGAATGAGAAGGAGGTTGGTCAGGCCATCAATGCTAAACTGGATGAAGGTGTGGTCAAGAGGGAGGACCTCTTTGTTACGAGCAAACTGTGGAACACCTTCCACAGGCCAGATCTTGTTGAGGGCGCGCTAAAGGATTCTCTCGCCAATTTAGGCTTGAGCTACTTGGATCTCTATCTCATCCACTGGCCCATTGGCTATTTGGTTTGTTTTTCTGATTGTCAGGTTCAATTAAGATAACGCAAATTAAGGAAGCAAACTGATATTTATCTTGCTTATTTCTTTTTGCCGATAAATTGAATTTGAAAGTCGCGATCCAATGATTTTTAAATTGATTTAACTGAATTTGATTTTAAACAGGAGGAAGGTCCTTTATTCCCCACCAATAAGGATGGTAGTATGCTCTTTAGTGAGGTGGACTACGTGGATACCTGGAAAGCGCTGGAAGCGTGCACCAGGAAGGGCCTCGTCAAGTCTATAGGTCTGTCCAATTTCAACAAAAAGCAAATCGAGAGGGTGCTGAAAGCGGCCACCGTCAGACCGGTCAATCTTCAAGTATGAAATACTTATAGTTTCGTAAAGAACATTTTTGATTTACTGAGAGAAAATTTAGGTGGAATGTCATCCGTATCTGAACCAGTCCAGGTTGATCGAATTCTGCAGGTCGAAGAGGATTCAGGTGACTGCTTACAGCCCTCTTGGATCACCGGACAGGCCTTGGGCGAAGCCCGATGATCCGGTCTTGTTGGACGATCACAAGCTTAAGGAAATAGCTAAGAAGTACAATAAGACCGTAGCCCAGCTCCTGCTGAGGTACCAAGTTCAGAGGAACATCATTACCATTCCCAAATCGGTAACCAAGTCGAGGATCGCTGAGAACTTCCAAGTTTTTGACTTCGCACTAACCGACGACGATGTTAAATACTTGGACTCGTTCAACTGCAACGGTAGAATCTGTCCCATGACACCGTAAGTATTATTATGTTAAAAAAAATCATGAGATCATTAGTTAATATTTGTTTTATTTTTCAAATTATTGATGGTTTAAATTTGGAACTTTTCCATTAATGCTGTTTTCAAGCAGATTATTTCACGCTTTTTTTTGTCTAGAATTAATCCATATAGTATATAATCAAAGTATGTCCAAGGACATGCCAAGTACAATTATTACGCAATTTCATTTAAATGCAATACTGTGTCTATGGTTGTTTTTATAGAGCTTTGGGTCATCCGCACCATCCGTTCGAGAATGATGAATACTGAGTGTTTCATTTGGAAGATGAATGAACCCTGTTACTCTTATATTATATTTCTTATTTTATTTTGTAAAAATTCATACTGTGTCGAGTAAAACTCATAAAAAAAATAATAATAAATATTGCACAACTAATGTAATCTGATATCATCTATCCCGCTCTATCCTCATCGATCTTCAAGTTTTCTTCTCGAGGATGATTACTTAATTGATAGTAGATGACGTGGATTTAAGTGGTAGCGGGGAATAGATAAACTTGATCTCGAAGGCGCGCGCACTGTGATTTCGCTTATAAATAAATTGCAGGAGGCGACGAGGATTCGCCGTTTTATTGCTTCATCCGTTGCGTGGAACGAGTATACAGTTAGAGATAGTAACACAACAAGGAAGAGAAGGCAACAGCAAGTATGGCATCGAAAGTTGTACCCAAGATCAAGTTCAATAACGGCAGGGAGTTTCCGCTCTTCGGTTTGGGCACATGGAAGGTAAAATAAATTATATATGACATACTTAAGAATGCTTGCATAGTCGCGATATCGATTGTATAATAGTAAATTAATAATTATACATATAAAACGTAATTATTTACGATAAAAGTAAGCTGAGAAAACATGTAACATTTTTTCACATATTCCTAATTATTACAAAAAAAAAACTAACTCACTGTTTATATTGTTGGAAAATATGTGAAAATTTATTTTAAAGAAAATAGATTGAGAAATAATAATCCAATTATTTAATTAACATTAATAACCTTTTTGGTTTTATGGACATCTATGTTAATGAATTGATTGAAATGTTATAGTTTTAACTCTACCTGAACTATAAATCATTTTATTGATACAAAGAGAAGAAATTTAAGAAAAAAAATACTTTTACAACTTTTTATTAAAAACAATCATAGTACTTCATCAATAATAATTGAGATATAATGTAATTACATTGAACCTTTTTTTTATCAAAATTATTTCTATGATCTTGCTACTACTTGCTTTCTAAAATAGATAAGATAGTGTATTTCAAATTAATGAAAAGTAAATAAAAAGTTTATTATATGAATTGAAACTTCATGTGAACAGTAAATTACCATTCACTTATTTAGGTCATCAATGTTAAAGTAATTATGTAAAATTATATGAATTAATATATTTCATATAAAATTATGGTTTTTAAAGATCAAATATGAACTTTAATAGCAATTTAAAAAATAACTATAATATATGCATTCTAGTTTAAAATTCAACAATTATTTTAAATGTAAAAATAGTAGAATGTCAATAGCAAATATTCATTGTTGATAAGAAACTAATGGGTTATTTGTTGTTTAATTTAATGAATTCATAACAATTGCGCATATATTAATGAACATTCTTCAATCGATATAATTCAAGGACGCACGAATGGAAATTGTGTTTTGAGCTATAATTCCATATCTTGTTAAATTCATGTTACCGTAAATTGAGACTATTAAAAGCAAAATTTGTTTCTAGATCGCCAATACATTGAAAATTTGTAAACACATATTTTATGTGCGATTAGATTTGTTTTCGAAGTGTTTACCGTGATTAGATTGTTTTTCCATGCGTTTGAAGTTTTATTTGCTAACGATTAGTTTTTTCTCGGTTACAGTCGAAGCCTGGTGAAGTTACTCAAGCTGTGAAGGATGCCATCGACATTGGTTATAGGCACATCGATTGTGCTCACGTTTACCAAAACGAGAAGGAAGTTGGTGCAGCCATTACGGCCAAGATTGCTGAAGGTGTCGTCAAAAGGGAGGATTTGTTCATCACCAGTAAACTGTGGAACACCTTCCACAGGCCAGGAGCAGTCGAACCTGCTTTGAAAGTTACCCTTAGCAACCTAGGTCTGGAGTATTTGGACTTGTACCTGATCCATTGGCCTTTCGGTTTCAAAGTAATGTTAATAAGCGATTTGGTGAATGTATTTATAGAGAAGATATTTTAGGAAGGAGAAAACATTTTCCCGATGAAGGAAGATAACTCCGGCGTCGATATGTCCGACGATGATTACGTTGACACCTGGAAAGCCATGGAGGAAGTAAACGCCAAGGGACTGACCAAGTCCATTGGAATCTCTAATTTCAACAAGGCCCAGATCGAGAGGTTGCTCCAATCCGCGAAGATCGTCCCAGCCACCAATCAAGTAATGAGCAGCAAATTTTTGAAATATCTTAATCTAATTTTACGTTTTTGTTTTAGGTTGAATGCTCTCCGTACTTCAATCAGAAGAGATTGATCGAATTCTGCAGGTCCAAGGGCATCACCATCACAGCATACAGTCCTTTGGGATCTCCAGATAGGCCGGGATACAAGGCAGGCGATCCTCAACTCTTGGACGATCCCAAGTTCAAAGAGATGGGAGCCAAGTACGGTAAGACCGCAGCCCAGATTGTTCTTAGATATCAAGTGCAGAGGGGACTCATCACCATCCCCAAATCCGTGACGAAATCCCGGATCGCCGAGAACTTTAACATCTTCGATTTCGAGCTTTCCACTGAAGACATGGCACATCTGGACTCTTTCGATTGCAACGGAAGGACCTGCACCTTCGCAGAGTATGCATTTTGAAGGTAAATTAATCGTAGCAAATTGTATTAACGGAATCGTATTTCAGTGCCAAATCGCATAAATACTACTCATTCCACGATGAATACTAGGAAAGCAACATCTTTTGGTCTTATAAATTCCTTTCGTGGAATTTAATTAAAATTAGAATATTTGGAATAAATTAATTATTATCAATATTTATTGTAAATACATCGAGTTTGGAAACAAATATTCTTGTTTTATACAAATAAATACAAATTTCATTACGAATATATAATATATAACAAAAGTGTGGAGAAAGAAAGAAAAAATAAATAGTGCGTGGTGAGAGAGAATAGAAATTGAAAAAGCCGTACTCTAAGCTTATTCTTCATCGCAATCATCGCATTCTGGTATTGTGGGTGGAATAGAGATGATGCAGTTATTACTGTTGTTATTGTTGATAGGCTGAGGCGGTGTGTATTGGTTGGGGATGAACCTGGGTGGCGTGTGGAAGCCTTCCTCGAGTTCATCGTCTTCATCATCCTCCTCATCGTCGCCTTCCCCATCCATGCTCCTCTGGAGCTTCAACAGTTTCATTTGATAGAACCTCTTCTCCTCGTTCATGCAGGCCATGTCCTTCTCCTGTTCAGCTATGACTTGCCTCAGGTCGGAGATGAGGTTCAGATCTTCCTGCCGCGAATCGCGTCTCTCGTATCGCCCTCTCACCTCTTCAAAACTGTAGAAGAATACATTAATGATTTATAGAAGACTGTAGCTATGAGTAGGTCCACTCACAGTTTCGTTAACGTTGTGCATTTTCTCTGCAGATGATCTATCGTCGTCTGGTACTGTTTCTGCTGCTGATTGAATTTCATCTGTAGCTCATCCTTTTCCTGGGCTTGAAGCGCCTGGAGTTTGATGAGGACGTCCTGGAGGCCTCTGGCGTCGTGGTAAAGATAAAATCGAGGTTAGGAGGTGTGGATTATAATATAAAATATAATAAAAGGGTTAGTGATGTGGTTGGTGGTAAATGCTGTTAGGCAGTAGTAGTATAGTATAATAGTATAAATGCTTTTGGATATAATAAATGTATGTGAAAGATCATTGGTATTTGTAGAGGATGGCAGAGCAGAGGAGGAAGATTAACGTGAGGGCGTTGCAAGTCTGGAAGAGGTATGCGACGATCGGGAAGAGAAATACTAAGTAGGTCGTATCCGGCGATATGCCCTTAGTGTTTCTAAAGTTAGAGAGGTTCAAAGTTGTATTAGTCAAATGTGTCCTCGCTGTGAAGAAGAATGTCGTCATCACCTGATTTTCTGGTCGGCGTCCTTGCGGTTCTTCTCCAGCTGCTCCCCCTGATTTGCGATCTCCTGATTAAGAACCTGCACTCCGCCTTCGAGTACGTCCACGTTGTTCTGCAGATCATCGATGGTTGAAGATTTGCTGCTCACGTCGTTCTTCAAGCTATCTATGCTCTTGAGCAGTTCAACTTCGCGAGCCTCGTGCGATTTCTGCTGAGTGTAGAACTGCTCCTCCAACGTTTTGTATTTATTGACGTACTCATCTTCGACGAGTTTGATCGCCTCGCTCTTCTGATGGATCAGATTGTCCCATTGCGCGTCTGAAATTATCCGCGGCGCATTTAATTATAATCCGCAGTTTGGCAGAGGCAACGTAAATTAAATATAGAATCGCTCACCTAGTTCGGATCGGTGCTGCTGGATGAGGGACTGAATCTTCTGCTGTGATTCACGCTCCATCTGCTCTTTGACCAACTCCAGGGTGGTCCTCAACGAAGACATCTGATTTTGACAGCTCGTCTCGACCTCTTTAACTCTGAGATCGTGCTCCTCGTTGATCCTCTCTGAAACGAATTAGATTCGTTACTGATGCCAACAAAAAAAACTCTGACACGCCAACACTCACCTATCTCCTTCTCGTTGTCCATCATCAGTTTCTCGAAGCGCTCGTGGTGAGCGTCATCTATCTTATCCATGATCCTCCTCAGCTCCAAGATGTCGCGATCGGTTACAGTCTGTTGGGTTACCATATCATCATGGTATGTCCTCTCTTTCTCGTCGAGGGTCTTCTTCAAAGCTGCGATGTCCGCAAGACACTCTTCCACCTTCTCTTCCCATTTCTTTTTGGCCTCCTGGAACTCCTCTTCCTTTTGCGCTCGGATGTTCTCGACGGCCGTCTGCTTCTCCTCGAAGTACAGCTGCTCCAGCTCGTACTTCAATCTTCCTATCTCGTGCAGCAACCTCTCCTCCCAGTAAACGGCAATCTCAGTCTTTTTCTCGTCCAAAGTGTTCTGCAGCCAACGCTCCTTATCAATGATCTCCTGATTGTGGACGCGCTGCATGTGCTGCAGATTCTCCTTCTCCAAATCGATCAAACTCCTCAACTTCTTCGCCTCGTCCTTTAAACTCTGCTCGACGAGACGCATCTGCTCCTGCTGCTCCCTCAGAAACTCGAGCGACTTTTCCTGCTGCTTCGATTTATCTTTGAGCTCGCCCATCTCCATCTCGCATTCCTTCAGATGCTCCACCTCGTCCATCATCTCTTGCGCCAACTTCATCTTCTCTTCGGCATCTTTGTACGCCTCCTGAATCCTCACGTCCACGGTCTTATCTTTCTCGATTAATCTGCCCTTGCAGGTCTTCTCCACCTCCCTGAGCTTCCACTCGAAATCGTCGAGCAATTGCTGCTCCTTCAGAATGCTCACCGTCCTCAGCTTCTCGAATTCCTCCTCCCATTTCTTGTTCACGTTCTCCTTTTCCTTCAGAGCCTCCTGCAGCGCGACCTCCACCAGCTGCTTCTCCTTTTCTCTCTCCGCCAAAATAGCCTCCTGCTGCAATTCCAGCTGCCTCTTGTCTCTTTGCAATTCCTCGATCTGCATTTCCAGCGATCCTATCTTCACCTTCAGCTCACCGATCACACGCTCAAGTTCATTTATTCTCGTTCCCGCTTCAGTTTCTTTCTTTGCGTAACTCTCTGCAACAACACCATCAACAACAAGAGATAACATTTATTTTCAAAATGCAAAATTACCATTTTTATTTGTGAGCTCCTCGGACAGTTCGCCATTCTTCCTTCTGTACTCTTGCAGGTCATCCTCCAGATTCCTCAGCCTCTGCTTCACGTACTCGGATTCCTTGTGGGCTGCTTGAAGTTCGGCCTGGAGCCCTAAATGTGAAACGCGTGACCCCATTATGTTTCGTGTAATGCAATGCGCCTGTTGCTGGTGCTATTATTTATCTCTTCGGTGTCATTGATTAAATATTTGCCCTTATCGGCGATTGCTATATTAGTTATTATATATTATCGACGAAAGATACGCTCGCTCTCTCTGTGCCGGTTATTATTCTATGAACAACAATGGGAAAAGAAAAGACTTACGGTCCATTCCTGCCGATTTGGCAAACACGTCCCTCTGCAGCTCCTCCTGCTGGAACCGCAGCTTGTTCGCCTCTCCATCCCTCTGCGATAGCTGCTTCGACAGTTCGTTCAGTTGACTTTGGAATTTTGCCTCTTGATTTATCAAATTTTTCCTAAAACAATCAAAAACCACACATACATGAAATGTACAAAAACTGAAATTGTTATCAAAACTCTTGTTCTATTAATAACATAATTTGAATCTATTCAAAATTGTTATAGGATTTCAGCAATCAACTGGCAAAGCGTCCCGAGCGAACATGCTCGTAAATTGTTGCAAAATTCTCGATCTCAATTGAGATGAAACACGGTGGCAGCATCTGGTTTTCCTCATGGATTTTATTAACAAGAAAGTTTACCGAATCTTTATTATCATTATTAATATTCAAATTTATTGCTTAGTATTTAAATATTTATAAATGTATATATTTTTAGTTTATGCGTCTATTTACCATTGATTATATTTATACTTTGTTCGTATTTTTATTTGTGAAGATTCGAAACGAAATTTGGACTTGAAACAATATAATCTTAATTAGTTGCTGCAAACAGAAACAAATCTTATAAAATGATCATAAACTTTTTAATTTAATTACATTTAGTAAGATGTTATAATTTTTAAGCAACTTTTATATGACAATGTATACATTTAATCAACATATCTTTATAAATTTTCACTTTGTTTTAGGTTGATGAAATCACGAATCAAGATTTCGTCCAAGTTGATAATAAGTATTAACACTCAGCATCTATTTATATGTCTTCAGTTCATCTAAGAATTGTATGGTCTTGTTAATTCCATCTGCGATGTGCTAATTTTTAAGCAAGAATATTTATCGTTGTATGTGTAAAGCAAGAAACTTCTTTGATTACGTCTGCGTCTTCAGTTGTTTAAGATCCCATAATCTAGGTGGTAAACATAAAACAAGTGTTCTTTCACGTAGAGTCGGTATATTTAGACTGTTGTGCAAAAGTCGAATAAATCAATCATTGACTTTCAATTAGCAGAAGGCGGCGGTTTGCGTCTTGATAGTAAGAAACGGCGTCTCGTCTGAAGAGGCGAATTCTAATTATAAAAGCGAGTGGGTGTTCGCGTTGCATGCGGACGTCAAATGGGTTAATTCGATCGCAAAGAATAACAAGAAACGAAATAGAAAAAAAAAATACAAACGTACGTCTCGTCTTCTTTATCTTTGTCTTCGTGTGTTTGTCCGTTCGTTGCGTGTGGAGGATTGTCCGCGCTGTGTTGCCTCTTCAGATGGTTACCATCCACTTGATGATTCTTCTCTTTCAAGCTACCTTTGCGCTCGTTCTTCTTGCATCTCGGTGTAGGTTTCACCTCAACCACTGCTGCAGTTGGCGCCGATTTGTTGTTGTTCTTCACCTCCAATTTTGGGCTCGGCGGTGGCGTCTGCTGCTGCTGCTGTTGATGCTCGTTCTTCTTGGAGATGGCCAATGGGACTCTCGGCGAAATCGCAACGGTTCCGTGTCCGCACGGTTTAACGTTCTGCCCTTTCGCCTCGGACTTCTTCAGCGTTCCGGCGTACGAGAGCATTCTTGGTTTTTCGTTCGTTTGGTCGTCGTTAGTTGTTACACCATTGCAACTATCCCGACAATCCTCGTTCCCTGCCAAAACTATGCCACCTTGCGGCAAATTATTTTTAAACGAATTTCGCGTGGGACGACCGGCCTCATCTTTCACCAATTTTTTCTCGGATCCGTCCTCCCGTCTCGACCTCTTGAAGAAGTTGAACATCTCGAAGACAATTTAACTCACTGCACCAACATCTTTTTTTCTAGTCCTCCTTTTTTCTCCCCTCGGTCTTCTCTTAACTTCTTCAAATCTCAAAAAAACTACAGGAAAGTTTTCTTCTGGATTTTCTCCCACGATGCAGTGAGCTTGAGTGATGGTGATCGAAAGGGGGAAAATGTTTTCGAGGCGAATGTCCAAACACTACTAAATATTTCCCCCGAGAGTCGCGATTTCCAACATCACTTCAGTTTATATTTAGCGGCGGGAAAAGGCACAAAAACCACTAGGAGAAAACGATGCTCTGACGCTGAGACGCCGATGCACGCACTTCTCCAATCTGCTTTCCTCTCTCACTTTTTTTCTTTCATCTTTCACCTCACCCAGCTCGCAATCTGGACTCCAAAATACTTCATGAATGGACGCACCTTACGTAATTTGTTTTTATTACCATCGATATTAAATATTAAGCGAACGCTGTTTTCTTCCTACTTTGCGACGTAAAGTGAACGTAAATTTAGCTCGTGAATAATCCAATATTTATAGATCCCTTTGTTATTTCTTTAATTTCATTTCCTTAGCAACAATTCTTCATTTGTTTTTTCTTCATCACATAACTCTACATGAGCTTTGTTTTTGTTTTTCACTGAAACATTACATGAATATTCACTTTTGTTCCTTAGCAACAGATTTGTTATTCGTTTTACATAAAATCAATGTTTGATTTTGAATATTCATTTATTTTTATTTTCCATAGCAACAATGTTCATTCATCAAATCTTTGTACTATAGTTTTGGCTTGCTTTTAGATTTAGATGAAACTCAATATCTAAACTTGACTAGGTCGATAACACTCCACTATTTTTAGTTATCCAAAATTTTGCCAAAATTCAACTAATTTATTTCGCATCGTCATGATCATCTCCAATTAATTTCGCTTACATTTCAGAAATATTTATACAATAAGAGTATTCAATTATTAGTAAATAACTAGAAAACTAATTGAGTTTAATTAAAAAGAAACTAATTGGTGGTTTAAATTTAAGATAAAACTGAATGAAATAAAAGTTTTTCAGTTTTTACGTAATTCGTAGTGAAAGTTGAACTTTGAAACTATGAAAAAAACCGTATTTTTAGCTTAACTTCTAGCTGAAACTTGATGGAATACATTGAGTGCACATTTTAATGTGTAAACACGACAAACATTGATTTATTGGCCTTGTGATTTTCGCGTGTGGAAATTGTGTAGTTATGCAAGTAAGTGTGTATGTGAAAATAAAGCATATAGAAAAGTTTTATATACGTATATAACATATATATTTGTTTTATTGGAAGTTGTTTGGACGTTCCGTCGCTCCATGCCAAGCGACCGTCCAAGAATAAATCCGCGACGGTATTTTTAAACGACTTCGAGAATGAAAGAACAAAGCACCGAAAAAATAATAATAAAATTAATAATGTTGCTTTAGCGCGAACGATAATTGTGTTTCTTAGAAATTGAGTAAATAGGTTTTATGGATTCGCATGAAATAGTTGAAAGTGATTCAGTTTTCATGAAAATACTGAAAGTTCTGTTGTTGTAAAGCGAGTAGGAAATGAATGAGATCAAAATCAAATAGTAACGTTTCTTTTATGACAGTTTATAATTTTATTTTTATTTATTAAAGATTGATTTTTTTTATCATAACAACATATATTTAACAAATCAAACATTTAGTCTTGAAATTATATAATCTATACTAAATTATTATGAAAACTTGATGTAATATAGTTGAAATAGTAACGTTTCTTTTATGACAAATTTATAAGCACATTTTTCAAATTGATTTTTGATAATATTTTGTATCAAAATGTAATTAACAAATCGAACATTTAGTATTAAAATTACATAATCTATACTAAATTAATATGAAATCATTACATAATATAGTTTTCAATTGTGAAAATGGAGGCGAATTAAAATAGTAACGTTTCTTTTATGACAAATTTGTAAGTACATTTTTCTAAATGATTTTTGATTTTTTTTTGTATCATATCAAAATCTAATTAACAAATCAAACATTTAGTATTAAAATTACATAATTTATACTAAAGTATTATGAAATCATTATATAATATAGTTTTCAATTGATAAAATTGCAGCGAATTTAAATAGTAACGTTTCTTTTATGACATATTTGTAAGTAAATTTTTCTAATTGATTTTTGATAATATTTTTGTATCATTTCAAAATATAATAAACAAATCAAACATTTAGTATTGAAATTACTTAATTTATACTAAATTAATATGAAATCATTATATAATATAGTTTTCAATAGTGAAAACGGCAGCGAATTCAAATAGTAACGTTTCTTTTATGACAAGTTTATAAGAAAATCTTTGTAATTGATTTTTGATAATACTTTTGTATCATTTCAAAATCTAGTTAACAAATCAAAGATTTAGTCGTGAAATTATATAATTTATACTAAATTATTATGAAATCATGTTAAAATATAGATTTAAATAGTGAAAATGGAGGCGAATTCAAATAGTAACGTTTCTTTTATGACAATATTGTAAGTACATTTTTCTAATTGGTTTTTGATTTTTTTGTATCATATAAAAATCTAATTAACAAATCAAACATTTAGTATTGAAATTACATAATTTATACTAAATTATTGTGCAATCATTATATAATACAGTTTTCAATTGTGAAAATGGCAACGAATTCAAATAGTAACGTTTCTTTTATGACAAATTTTTAAATAAATTTTTCTAATTGATTTTTTTTGTATCATATCAAAATCTTGTTAACAAATCTAAGATTTAGTATTGAAATTATATAATTTATACTAAATTATTATGTTATAATATAGATTTCAATTGAAAAAATATGATCGAACTGAAATAGTAACGTTTCTTTTATGATATTTTTTATGACATATTTTCATTTTATCATAGTTAGAAAATGAAATAAGATAAGATTTTTTCTAAATATCAATAAATGTAGGAACAATTATCTAATCTCATTTCACATTCTTTAAACGATTTGGACCTTAATTATCTAATGAATAAAACTGTCCGCGCACAACTTTCTCTCTCCTTCCAGTTATAGTTTATTTCTGTAGAAAGAACCGCTGCAAACGTTTCTTTTAATAAATGCGCGTCTTCGCGTTCCTCCATATCCATCCGCAGCGAAATTGGCAATTACAAAAAGAAAAATCGACGAGACGAGACGACGGATATTTTTAGTTTATTCTAATTCCTTTAGCTTCCATTTCAGTCTTTCCCTTGTCCTCTCATTGGTTGAGAAACAGAAAGGGAGGACAACTTTCGGGAATGCGCGATTTACCGCACCGCTCCGCTCTTCGTCCTCCTCTGGACTGGACTGTTGACCCGTCGGACGCAAATAGTCCTCCGCACTTTCAGGCCCAATTTTAACGCGACATCATCCACTGCGCTCTGGCCAATATTATACCTTACCACTTTCACGCAACCAGAAGATGTTCAAAAGATGCATTTTCCTTCAGACCGCAATGTTTATTTGAACCGTATAAACACTTCGTATTTATGTTTACGCACCTTCTGTGTGTATATCAAACGCAGCCCACAATTACGTGAAAACCAGAATTTAACATTTACGATCAACAAGAAACGGAATAGAAACAAGAAACTGCTTTAATTCGTACAAAACATTAACGTTACATTTCTCTTCATTTTCTCAAAATCTTGACTTTAAAAGACAAAATTTCAAACTTTTTACTTTATTTTAAGTAATAAAAGTATACTTTAACTATTTAATTCAGTTAATTCAACAAGAAATTGCAAATTAAGATAGTTTATACATCAATTTAGAAATTTATTCACAAAAAAACAATGAGAGTGTATAGAAGTTGGCTCGATTTTTGAGATGAAACACATCACTCTGATGTATGTAATTCGTGTAAATTTCGTTCTTGATTATTTTTACACGCCGCACGCGCTTTTAAAGCCAAAAGAAGCGCAAATCGCGAAAAATTGGACGTCGAGAGATTTCCCGAAATAGAACGCGGCAGCTGATTTACGCCTAAACCTGTACGAAAACATCATTTCATTACCATCCTCTCTTTTTTTTTTGGCTCCTTTCATGTAAAACTTGCATACGAAAATAATGTTTCATTCACCTGAGAATAAAACGAGAAGAGGATTTTTTTTGATCTCTTTGTGTCTTTGTTGATATTTTTAGTATAATTGTCTATGACCCAAAACCTTGAAACACTTTGTTTGTTTTCTCTGTAGGTTGCAAATGTTGCGTTAACAGTTAATTAGTGAAATTGCACTATTTTTTCGTTCGAAAGGTGCCAAAAGGACGTTACTCGTGCGAAGAAGAAACGTCGCTTTTGTATTTTCGAAATTGACCTGTTTCTTCTCTTTTTATAAGAATTATTTTGCAACTTCAAACAGGTAGATCCAATTTAAATATAGAAGATGAAGAAAACAACATATTTGTTAAAGTTTCTTAAAAATGTTGTTGATGCATCAACTTTATTTTCACACTTTTTGGTTCGATCAAATTAACAATTGGTTTAAAACCAATTGAAAATAGATGTTTTGATAGTTAAAATGCTTTCGAAAACAAGTTTTATAATGTTTCATCTATTAATAGGGAAGCAATAACAAATAAACTATTTTAAACTTTCGTCGTTTTTAAGTACATGTTTTACTGATTTTTCGTCAATAATTTTGTCAAAATTATGAAATTTTTGCTTATATTTTATATACAAATTGAATTCTAATTATATTTGCTTCAATAAATTGATTAAATGACAACAATTAATTTAAGTATTTTGCAGGTAGATGATAGAAAACGTGAATTTGGTTGCATAATATCAACATTCTCAGGTGTTCCATAGGGAAGTGTCCCAGGTCCTATTGTATTCCAAATTCAAATGATTACTTCACAAATGAAAGGTGAATCTCGTACAGGTGTTAACGTAATAATAACAATGAACTCGACAAGATCATCAAACAAGTCTTAAGGTATATAATTTACACTGGATTCAGAACAAAAAAATAAGCTTTATTTCATTGTTTCAGAAGAACTAATAACGATGTAACTTTCTTTAAAGTAAGTTTATAACTGAATCCGAAAGACTCACCATACTTTTTTGTTGAAAACCGTTAGATTCATTGGATCCAGGATATTGGTAGTTCCAGGATGCGAAGCGCACAGTAATGCGCAAAAATTTGGTGTTCTCGAGGATGATGATGATACGCGAAAATTATTTTCGTTTGAAAAGGGGAAAAACCACTCCGGAGAAGAGTTTTGGACGTCCGCCAATGGATCGGTATGCAGTTTGATTTTTTCTTGTTTTGTTTCGTTAAATGAATAAGGAAGTGAACGTATTATTTACCAGTAGCCGAAGAAGTTGGAGATGGCAGAGCAGTCCGCATCTATCGCATGTCCAGAAGACTCCAAATCGCTGGAGTTGAAGATGCCCGTATCCGCGGAATCCGTGGAGGAGGTCGTGCCCTCGCTCACGTCATCCTCATCCTCGATGTCCGCCGCTTCCTCCTTGGTAGAGGGCACAACATCACTACCGCCACCCAGTTTCCCGCTAAGAATGTTCCTCACAAAACTCATAACTCTCCTCTCTTCGGCGCTCTCGCGAAGATGCTCTACTCTGCAAGTCCCGATTCGTCTGCTCAAAAAAACTATCTAGCGTGCGTTTGTGTGCGTATATATATGAATAGATTCGTGTGTGAGTGGATGTATGGGTGAGTGTGTGTGGTGTTACATGAGATGAGATGTGTAGTGTACTGGCAGGGAAGTCGCGCTCGCCACTATATTTGCTATTTGCAGCTAAACAGGAGCCTTGGAACAACGATGCTCTGGTCAGTCGGTTTGCCAGTTCGGGTGCTTCATGAAACACAGCAAAGTTAGTACAATACAAACGCGGACACCATCTGACATTACACTTAGACCACAATTTAATATTAACAACACATTCTTGGGACTTGTTCCGTTTCGCGAATTGCGACTAGAGTCTCGCGTCCAAAAATTGATTCAACCAATCGCTAACTAACATTCTACACTACTCTTTTCACGAAGACTCTAAAAATACGCGAAACAATAAACAACCCAAAATCCCGCCTAGACAGACGATCGGTCGCATCTCCTCGATTCATAAACAACATTACTGTTTACTTCATACAAATTAGATTTCTAGAAAACATAGTTTTAACATAGTTAAGTCGTAGTGTTTATCGCAAAATATTTGTTTATATCAAATTTAGATCATCTTTATATACAATCTGTTTACTTCTTTCAATTTTCGAAACTTACTAGTAAAACTTTCATTACTCAAGAAACCATAGTTTCTCCTCCAATAAGTTAGTTTACTTAAATCAAATTACAATTTACATTTTTTCAAGAAGCTTTACTTCATTATATTTACCCTTATATAATCAGTATAATGATAATATTTTGAAATATTTATACAGTTACATAATCTTAATAAGAATATACAATTTGGGTTCAATTACATTAACAAATGCATAATTGTTAATTAATTAAGTGTAATTATAAGAAACTTTCCTTCCTATATATTCATCAACCATGAGTTTGAGCAAAATATTTGTTTATATCAAATTTAGATCATCTTTATATACAATCTGTTTACTTCTTTCAATTTTAGAAATTTACTTGTAAAACTTTCATTACTCAAGAAACCATAGTTTCTCCTCCAAAAAGTTAGTTTACTTAAATCAAATTACAATTTACATTTTTTCAAGAAGCTTTACTTCATCATATTTACCCTTATATAATCAGTATAATGATAATATTTTGAAATATTTATACAGTTACATAATTTTAACAAGAATATACAAATTGGATTCAATTACGTTAACAAATGCATAATTGTTAATTAATTAAGTCTAATTATAAGAAACTCTCCTTCCTATATATTCATCAACCATGAGTTTGAGCAAAATATTTGTTTATATCGAATTTAGATCATCTTTATATACAATCTGTTTACTTCTTTCAATTTTCGAAACTTACTTGTAAAACTTTCATTACTTAAGAAACCATATTTTCTTCTCCAAAAACTTAGTTTACTTAAATCAAATTACAATTTATATTTGTTTATATCAAATTTATATCATCTTTATATACAATCTGTTTACTTCTTTCAATTTTCGAAACTTACTTGTAAAACTTTAATTACTCAAGAAACCATAGTTTCTTCTCCAAAAAGTTAGTTTACTTAAATTAACTTAAATCAAATTACAATTTACATTTTTTCAAGAAGCTTTACTTCATCATATTTACCCTTATATAAGCAGTATAATATTTTGAAATATAAATATAAATACAAATTGGGTTCAATTACGTTAACAAATGCATAATTGTTAATTAATTAAGTGTAATTATAAGAAACTCTCCTTCCTATATATTCATCAACCATGAGTTTGAGCAAAATATTTGTTTATATCAAATTTAGATCATCTTTATATACAATCTGTTTACTTCTTTCAATTTTCGAAACTTACCTGTAAAACTTTCATTACTCAAGAAACCATAGTTTCTTCTCCAATAAGTTAGTTTACTTAAATCAAATTACAATTTACATTTTTTCAAAAAGCTTTACTTCATCATATTTACCCTTATATAATCAGTATAATATTTTGAAATATTTAAACAGTTACATAATATTAATAAGAATTGGGTTCTATTACATTAACAAATGCATAATTGTTAATTAATTAAGTGTAATTATAAGAAACTCTCTTTCCTATATAATCATCAACCATGAGTTTATTGACTTGTTTTTGAGTATTTTTGAATAACTTATTACTTAAGCAACCTGTTTGTAATCTAAGAAAGTGTCAGTTTTGTTAAATTAATGAATTATTTGTTAATTAAATACTGATAACAGTTGATGCGTTAATTTGGTTGCCTATATACACAGTTAAAATTTGGAGCAGCGCCAAAAGTGCTGAACTATAAACCTTCGATGAATTGCACGCAGATGGCGCTACGTGATTTGAAAAAAAATGTTGCGCCTGATTTTCTGCAATTCAATATACACGCTTTGAAGTTTAATAATTTCACTTGTGCGGCAATTCACAAAGAATGTTTCCAATAAGTTCTTTGTTTGTGAATGAAAGCGTTTCAATTAGTATTTATAAAACAATTTTTGAAATGCTGTCGAGATTTTAATACGCCGCTCAATGGAGGCGCGATAATTCAAATGTTTATTGAAGCAATTGCTAATTATACAACATTATGGTTAATGTTCTTGTATTTCATGTGTGATTACTGAAATAACATGTTAAAATTTAAACAAAGTTGGCTCGTTTCAGACTTGACAACGTCGTGGCGAAGACGATGTTGCGTGTTGTGAAATTTCATTTGTCATCGAGTGTCATGAAAGGTGATAATAAACATTAGTCCTGCTGCTGCTGCTCCTCAGATCCTTCAGGTAAAAACAATCGTCGAAATTCCAACAGGACGGTGACAGGACAGGAGCCATCGCGGATGATCCCCATCGATGCGATGTTATAACGAGACATCTCGACTCGACGACGTATAATGAGGTTGTTTTTCGAGTTCTAATCTTTGCGCAAAACGCAACGAAAAAAAAAAAAAAGAAAATCGAAACAACAAAAAACACATGATTGCGAAAGAGAGCGAGAGAGCGAAACAGACAGAGACAAGGTAGCAGTGTTTGTCAAAAAGTTTCACCATTGTCTCTCAGTTTTCTCCTTGTCTTTACTTTTGTGTTTGCCCAATTTAAATATGGATGAGATGGAGAAGCCGGACCTCCTGTGGGACACTGTCAATGTGAACACGAACATTGCGAAGCTCCTTGCTGGTAGGGAGCTGGGTGAGGACAAGGGTACAGCGATGCAGAAGAAGTTCCACTTCACAACTTCTTTGCTGAAGAGATTTGCCTTGGAGTCGCAGCTGGAGGGGCATCAGGGCTGTGTCAATTGTTTGCAGTGGAGTGCTGATGGCAGGTATCTGGCATCAGGCTCGGATGACACGAATGTCAGGATCTGGGATCCGTTTGCGAACAGGTGCTTGCATGTGATACCCACCAAACATGTTGGTAATATATTCTCGGTTAAAGTAAGCAATAGACAAAACTAAAATTTAGCAAAATCTAATTGGATTTCATTTTATAGTTTGTTGGTGATGGATCTATGGTGGCTACTGGGGCTGGAGACTGTAAAGTCATTGTGCAGAGCATCGAAAATAATGAGAAGCAGGCTATCATGGACTGCATCTGTCATGCTGGAAGGGTCAAAAGGTTGGCCACTGCACCTGATCAGCCTCATTTGTTCTGGACTGCAGCAGAGGATGGCTTAATTCTGTGAGTACATGTTGAAAAGAAATGCAAGCAATGAGTAAATACATTTAACAAAATAAATAACAATTTGACCGCGCTTTATCGCTTGGGTGTTATCGCTGTTTATTTTCATTTCAATAATTAGACTTCTCCGCATATTGATTGCATTAGGATTTCACGTAGACAAGACAAAGGAGACAGTTGATTTTCAATTACTGTTAATTGTAGAATAATTGGTAAAATTATGTACAGTACGAAACGTTAATTGCGTGAATGAAAATTTAGTCTGTGGGGAAATGCAGCAAAAATCAATTACAGTAACTATACAATTACAACGTTACAAATAGCTTTTATTCACTCAATCATTGGGCAATTAGTTGCTGTAATACATATAAATTTAAAACCAATTAGAGTTTATCAGTAAAAGATTACTTTTTTATTGAAATGTTCGTTTGTGTTTTGTAGTGAGTAAAGCTAAATACTATTTGTTGTTAGTGTGTATATTTTTAGATTATACAATTATGTTGTTTATTAAATAGTTTCAGTATTCATAATTTGCTTAATATAAGTCCAATTCGCAAGTAGTTCTGTGATTTATTCATTCAAACAGGAAGGACAAACAAAATCATTGTATTAATTAGTGTGTTTTTATTTTTTTGCAGACAATACGATTTGCGAGAGCAGCACGATTGTCTGAAATGCAACACGGTGTTCGTCAATTTGAGTGAGGTAACCGAACTAAAATGCATCACCGTGAATCCGACGAAGCCGCATCTGATCGCAGCTGGGGCGAACGACAGTTACGTGAGGCTCTACGATCGCAGGATGATCAAAACAACGAAGTGCCAGGTGAGGATGGGCGTTCGCACTTCCGAATTCCAGGATGCGAACTGCGTGCAGTACTACGCACCCGGACACCTAGCTAAAGATAACGGCGGAGAGCACAGCTACAAGTTGGCCGCCACCTACGTAACCTTCGACTCGACGGGGAACGACCTCCTGGTGAACATGGGCGGCGAACATATATACCTCTTCAACATAAACGACAACCGTCACGTCAATCAGATGAGCGCTCCGGACTGCCTGCCGAAACCTAAGAAGCTACCGCCGATCAAACCCTGCTGTCTCACCGTAAAGCTCTCCTAACCGCTTTTTGAGTTATAGTTTCTAAATACCTTGTCCTTTGTAGAAAGACGATAACAAGATGAAGTCCGAGCACGAGTACAATTACAAGATAGTCAATAAGAAGGCGTGCGCCTGCGATTACATATGCCGAGCGAGGCGGCTGTTCTTGAGAAAATGGTGAGGATCTTTTTTTGTTTGTATCTCTGTTTGCATTTATCCTCCTTTCCCAAATCTAGAGACTAAAAAGACACGACTTATATAATTGGCGATCGATTCGTTTTTATAGGATTGGTGATATGTATTTTGCAGCGCGCGACTATCTGCACACCGTGCAGCAGTGGCCCGATTGCGAGATGGCATACTTCGGACTTATCGAGTGTCTGATCAGCCTGAAGTGGCCCGAAGAAGCTACCAATTGGATAAATCACTTCCAGGCGAAGTTCCCGCACAACTCGGAGATCTGCAATTACTTGCAGGTGGCAGTGAACAAGCTGAGCGCTTCGCCGAAGCCGTCTGCCGACGAGTTATCCGAAACCATCGAGGTGATGGAAGTTCTGACGGTGAGCGATGAGGAGAAGGCGATGCGCTTGAACTCGATCGATTTCGAGTCGAGATATATCGGGCACTGCAACACGACGACGGACATCAAGGAGGCCAACTTCATGGGTCGGTTGGAATTAATGCGCGCTTCTGTATTTATATATTATTTACCTTATCATGTTGTCCAGGTGATGATGGTAACTTTATTTGCGGCGGCTCCGATGACGGTATGATCTTCATATGGGATAGGAAGACCAGCAATCTTCTGACTAGATTCGAGGCTGACAAATCGATCGTCAATTGCGTCCAGCCGCATCCCAGCATCAGCTGCATCGCTTCCAGCGGCATTGATCCGGTCGTTAAGATTTGGGCGCCCAAGGATGAGGTAAAATATTAAAACACTTTTATTCCTCTCTTCTTTCATTTCCATATTTTGAAATTGGTTTTCGAGTAATTTGATCAAGATCATTTAGCTTACATTTTCATATTTAATATCTGATGAGGTTTTTTTCTTAAATAATTATAAGATTTTACGTTTCTTTTTTATACGTTGGCACTTAATTACTATATTGTTTTTTTTTCTGTCGAATTCGCAAATACTTCGTTGTTTCCAGGACGACAAGAATTACACCAATCGCTGTAAAGATCCGTGGAGCGCGCTCAGGGCCAACCAGGACCGCATGAAGATCAGCCCGTTCGAGACGATGCTCATGAATATGGGCTACAACAATCCTCACACGCACGTGGGTACCTGCCGCACTAGTTAATCAATCAAATTAATAAGAAACGCGATCCGGTTCGTTTTTCACCACACGCCGTTTCGTTAACAATACATTTTTGTTGTGTTTCCTTGCAGTTTCTTGTAATTGATTCGAAACGATTATTTTTTTTCAAATTATCATTTTGCCCTATTGATTATATTCTATTTTTTTGTTTTGTTTTGTCTGTTTTCGTTACGCAAACAAAAGGAAGGAGTTTAGTTGAGAAAAAATCGATAGTTTGTTGTTAGAGGACCGGAGCTGCGAGAAGAAGACGTTCATTTTTTTTTGTTTTTTGTTTCTGTTTATATATATATATAAATATATATATGTACAATTACGTATATATATAAAATATTGCGACGAGGCGAACGAACACGCAAGAGAGTTTTGCAATAGAAATTTTCTCTTTTTGTTGTTGTTGGTGAGTGTCGAATTCATCAGATTGACAACAACTGTAAGAGATGGATTCGCGATGGACATATTTTTGTACACTGGATGAAGAAACGATTTATGAAAACAAAAAGAATATAATGTAGAAAGTGGAGAATCCTCATTACTTTATTAATTATTTTGATTGTCTGTTTTGTTCCATTTTCTCTTGCCGTTCGATAACTACAACTTTTCTGCTCAAGTACCATATAAATATATTCGTATTTTGATGTATTTCATGTCTCAGATCAAGCGTACATTTTTTTTATTCTGTTAATTTAGTATATTTGTTATTGCGTAAAGAAAAAAAAAAAGAAAAGAACAATCGAGAGTTATTTATACATAATTAATTATTATTACTAATATTGTAATAGAAAAGAAAATATATATATATTAAAATTAATTTATTATACTAGAATTTAGAATAAGATCTTTTTCAATCAATCTACATACGTTTCTTTTTTTTTATATTTCAAACTCCAATTCCATCAAAACTTATAAATTTATAAAGTAAAACCTCTTATAACGAAGTACAAATTACGTTATAAGAGGCTTTACTGTATAATTCATACATAATTATTATTTAAGACATCTCTTGGTCATAGCTGCAATCAAAAAGTTCAAAGGTTTAAAAAAAAACCAGCACAGTTATTTACTAATTTAAGTATACAATTAAAGTAATAATTAATTCGTAATAATGTTTAATTATTCTTTTTAATGATTGTTCTTAAATATAAACAAATATTTCAAATTTTACTATTGCATTAGCAGCACCATCTGGCGTATCGCGAATCAACCAATCGAAATTCGAATTTAAAATTTTATTTTAGGTTAAATTTCTTAGGTTATGTTATTTTCTGTGTTAAATTTGTTAATTGGGAAATGGCTTTAATTAAGGGGAAGCTGTCTGAAATCCCTTCGGACGCGGTGTTGCTTTCGGAGAAGGAAGCTGTGGAGTATCAGGTAAAACTGATAAGGAACTGGAGATACCCGATGGATGTGTAGGTGAATGTCTTTGTTTTTATTTGTATTAATTGGAGTACATTTTTTGTAGGTTTGCATTTAAGTATGGAGCATGTCTTTTAGCTTCGAGCAGCGCTGCAGCTGGTATCTATATGAATAGCCATTACCGGATGAAATTCAAGCTGCTGCATTACGGAAGGGTTTCTTCTTACATGCCCATTGTGCTTCTGCCGGCTGCTCTATCTCTCATTTTACACACCGAGGTAAAATAGCTGATGAAGATTTACAGTATTTTGAATAAATCTTTCCAGGCTGTACTTCCCAAATTAACGTTGGGCGTCTCATGTCCCACTTGCATTGAGTTGAGGGCCGCCTCTTTGCAAGCAGCCTTCGGCGGTATTATGCCACCTGTCCTGGGAGTTCTCTCCTCAGTGGCCGTAAGAAATATCAAATAATGTTTCTTAAGCGAAATTTAAATTTGTTAAAATTTTAGCTAGCCGTTCAATATGGAACTTACAACGTTCCTTATGTCACCAGAGAACCTTTGAAGGTGTTGCAGATCGTAACCAAGATGACCAAACCAATATCGACAACCATATTCGGTATTATATTAGGACAGGCGGCTCTGGCGATGGGCGTGACCTATTTCGAGGCAAAATCCGTGCACACGGTGAACAGGAAATTGGACCAATGGGAACGCGAGTTTGAGCAAAACGGAGATAAAGCACCGCCCCTCTCCCCATAGCACTCTTAACGTAAAAAGGTATTTATACAGTAGAAGTAATTTATTATAAAATAATAAAACGTAATTTATTAATAAAATCGTGTGTTCGGTTTTTTTTTTATCCATACCATCATTTTCTCGCACATTTTGAGATCCTACTACACATCGTAACACCCAATTATAATCTAATATACATATCGTATTTTTTTTTTGTCTACTTTTCTTTTATTTAGTTTTTTTTTTGTTTGTCTTCTAAACTAAAAACATCGAGAGAACAATAAACAATAATATATATGAAATCGTTAAGAGTACACAGTAATATTTAAGGTTGAACAATCAGTATAACTATTTTTTTTGTTTTGGAAATTCGGTTTTCGAAGTCAAAAGGGAAACGTTTGTGTTTTTTGTTGTTGTTGGTTGGAAGTGGATCGTGTCTCAGTGGAAACGTTTCCCTTTTGGGCGTCATGGAAACCGGAAAAGTTGACACAACAAACAATAAAAATTACTTCAAAGGTATTTCGAAATTGCTTTAAAAGTGTAATTATTTTTAACAGTCGTAGGCCGAGTGTCTTCGAAATTACCTTTGAATGATAAAACTAAGACGTTGAATAGTCTAAACATTCATTTCCACTATGAATCTATTGTATTTTGGAAACAATTAATATTACCAGCAGTTACAAAAACACATACACTATAGATAGATAGATATGAACGATGGACAAGGAACAAATTTTGATTTTGCCATGGAATTGTTTCTTTTATTTTTTCTTTTTGATTCGTTTCAATCAAGTCTCTTGTGAAATCGTAAAAAGAAATTACAAATCTAGTAACCTAGTCCATCTCTTTACAAGTTTCACTACGAAGCGTTTTCGATACGCTTCTATTTATTATTATTATTATCCTGAGGAAATCCAGTACTCGTATTGGACAAAAACAAACAAACGAAAATTGTGAAACAAATTTTTACGAAAAACCTCTTTAAGAATATTAAGTTAGTTGGCTTCTCCGGATTCATGCGTATCAATTTTTATTACTTTGCTTAGGGTTGCTGGGATTACATCCAAATCACAGTCGCTTAGAAACGAAAACAATAATAATAATAAAACAATATGGTCTTCGGTCCAATGAAACTGCACACCGTCGCTCCTTTCAGCACAAGAGGGCGGAGCGTTGCCATGACTACGCCCACTTGATTGAATCGCGGACATGCACGAACAGTTCATTCGGGAGACGAAGACCGGGTCCAGCGAATCGAACTAAAAGTTTATTAATAATTCTTTGTTTCGGAAATTAAAATTTTACAGAAAATCGTGGAAATGTCAAAAAAAATAATAACAAAATCAGTTTCGGGATGTACCAGCAACGAGATCACACACAAAAAAATCATTCAATTCGTTCCATCAAACATAATTAACTTTAAATTCATCTCTCTTTTTTTCTTCTTTACCTCTCTCTTTGCATTGAGCATCATAACAACAAATGATTGTATATTATATATATATAATTTTTTTTTGTATTCATTTATAATA